>NC_071106.1:33750000-34050000 GCF_024256425.1 Clarias gariepinus
TGGGATGTTGTTTTGGACTCAGCATACTCATACTCATGTGCACTATCTAATTGTCATGGACGGGATGTTCAGTGTTCAGTCAGGTTCGGAAAAAAAATTTCACAGCAAATGATGGGTATTATATAAACTATACCAACAAAAAAAACTTCGCTTGACAAACTTTCCTTTAATGTCTACTGGGACAAGATGTGTTGTTGAAGCTGTCTGTTTGTAAAAGACAAAATGCATGCCAATTTAAAAGAAAAAAAGAATTATTCTTCAGTTCAAAAAGAAATGTGACTCAAAATGTGACAAACGACTTTTAAATCTTGACATTAGCCTGGGAAATAAACAGCAGCGAAGAGCCAATGCACAAAATATTAATCTTTGTTTTATTCCATATTAATGTAAAGTCAGCATAATGAAAAACTGTCCTATCTTCCCAAAGCATGTTTAAATAATCGCAGTCTGCCTGATCAGAATAATCTTTAATATTTAAATAAAATCTGGGCTTGATTAGCTTGTCACATATAGTACCTTGCACAGTTTCTCACATTTCTGGATTTGAATTAGATGAGTCCCCATACGGGACGGTATCCTGTGGGCCCAGCAGACCTTACGTAGGTCATAAAATCACTCAAGAGATCGGCTTCAGACCGAGCATGCCAAATAAATACTTTCTCTACTGTATCTTGCTCTCTCTTTCATACACTGTGGCGAGGTGAAAGAATAGATGATCGACCCCTAAATGCATTTACAATAGCAGACAAATCTTTTGACTATATAGGTGTTTTACTTTTTTTTTTTATTCCAGACTCAAGGTAGCTTTAAAAAGTGACAAAAGAAAACCAAATAGGCCCAGACCTAACAACATTCAACTTTTTTTCTTTGAGGGTCATGTGAAGTCAGTAGTCTATTGGAATCAGTCCAAAGCAAAGACCTGCACTAAATAAGGCAAGATACTGCATACTGCATGTAACAACATCAGTTCGAATACTTTTGGAGATTTTTAATGGTTTTAGTTTAAGCGTATATACAGACAAAGTGCAGCAAAGTGCGAGAATTTTAATCCTTTGTTACCAAGATGGGGATACAGCTGTGTAGTGGTTAGCATTGTGGCCTCTCATCGTCCAGGGTTGCGGGTTCGATTTCCACCTCGGGTCTGTATGCATGCTCTTACTTTGCTTAGTGGGTTACCTTTGGGTACTCTGGTTTCATTCCACAGTCTGAAGACATGCATATTAAGTTAATAGGTGTTTCTTAATTGCCTGTGGTTGTATCCGGTCTTATGTCCTACTGTTAGTCTCCTGAAACCCTATCACTGAATAAGCGGTTTGGAAGATAAATAATTAAAACATGAATGTTCTAAAGATATATAGTATATGATAATTCATACAGTAGTAAGGAAAACGAGTCATGCATCAAAGGGTTAAGTTTAGCATTTTCTGTAATTTATTCTTTTTAATACATTTCTACTTATGGATCCAGACTTGTGGGCCACCCTGTATATTAAAGCATAAATTAAAGGACCTATATTTTAGTATTTCTTTAACACAGGTTTCAGATCTCCTCTTAAGTCTTTTTCCTTGTTGCTGGACCATCTAATTCACAACCCAATTGTTAGATTTAGATTTATTCTAGAGGCACTAAACTGGAAAGTAGTTCATTCATTCCAGTCAAACAGGCCAATAATGATGGGAACACAATATACGCAAAAATACTCTTGATAGGTATGCATAGTGCTTTTTACCACTATAGAACTAAAAATAAGGAAATAAATCAATGACCAACACTGCTATGCTTCACAGACTCCTAGGGATCCCATAATGTATAAGGAGTGTGTGAGCATGATGTATATAGTGTAGCGGCTCTTGTTTCATGGGCACCGGTGGTTTACGTTCATGGATCACTGCTGCCAATGCCATTTTGCAGCCGTCTTAGTCAGAGTGTCAACTGTCACTCTCAGTTACAGCAGCCTGCACTCGCCCCAAATGGTGGAAAAAAGGCCGCCTCCGGTCTGACCCGCAATTATCCAACCCAATCTTTGCAGATGGAGCTCAGCTGGAGTCACACTGGAGTCAGACCACTACACACACATACACATACACAAAAGTACAGACATGAAGCTGCACATTTTATTGCACGTTTAAAAAAAATGTTGGGTTAAATTTAGCTAAATATGTTTGTCTGCAACATTCTGCTATAATTTGATTCTTTTAGTTAACTTCAACATTGTTATTCACCGACTTGTTCTTTTTATATCTCTTTCCAAGCTTCCCACGGGCCTGAAAGGTCTTTTCATTCAGCCGGGTGCTGTATAATTTAGTGCACACTGTATCTACGTATATATCTGAAAGCCAGAGGATGAGGAGGATGAGGGAGTTTTATTTTTTTTATTTTTTTTTCCCACCTTGAATAATCCAGCTGCAATCTCCATCATTTTGGGGGATGGGGCCGACAAAAGGATGTGATTTTTAGTCTATAGACTGCAATTACGGCTGCAGGTCCTCATTGTGTTCCTCCCATTTGAAACACACTATGTCCCTGTGCTAATGACTTGTTCGTGATGTGTTCATTCATCCTTTTTGCACTTAGGCAATCTGTTACCCAATAATTTACTCCATAGCCTACCCGCTCAGTGCGCCTCTTGAAGGAAGGAAAAAAAATAAAAGCTCAGGAATTTCTTCTCATTGTGGTTCTGTTAAGCCCATCTGTGACCCAGAAAGCTTTAGCATCCCCTGTAAGCTTTTGGCACTGTTATTTAGCTGAATTGCTGGTGGAGCTGCAGGCTATGTTATAGCACGGGTGCAAGGGCGAAGCTGAATGCATGCTCATTTGTGTGATTTGGTTTTATCCTGAGAAAACACTGTACTCCCATCATTTCTGTGAGTTGTGTTTCTGGGTAAGGAATAGATGGCTGTTAAAATTTGGTGCATTCGACTTCCGAAAAAACATGATGCTGGTGGTGTTTAATTTCGTGCTGTTCGAATAGATTCAATAATGTTATTAAATGAAGCTTTATCTTGACTGACGGTTCCCTTATTCCAGACAAAATGTTTTATTGTGTTATGGTGGTAATTAATGTAAAAAAAAATTGTGTGAGTCATTACAAACCGAAATAGGTCAGTGTTTTGACTGACGGAGGATTGTGAAATAATTTTCAGAATGCAAGCTTTTGGACCTTGTGAAAATTTACTGATTAAATTAAATCCTTTTGGTGGGATTAGTATTTTGTTAGCAAACCTGCCATACACTGTATCATCAATTCATAAAACAATAACATGGAAGGGAATTATTGTCCATCCTCTAGGCCAGGGATTATCAACTGGCAGACTATATATTGGATGTGCACCAAGAAAACTATTTCAGTGAAACAACCTGAGCAAAAGAAACTATAAATTGCAAAGTATTAATAAACTATTTATACATCAGTGACTTTAGTTTTAAACCAGCTCGAATAATAAAAAAGATTGTCTTTAGCAATGTGTAAAGTTCCATCTTAATCACGGGTCAATGTTTATGTCAAGGCTCACGTTTTCTTTCTGTGATTATTTGGGTTTCCCCCAAGGGGCAACTTCTGGTTCAGAAGAATGAGGCCAATATACAGTAGAATGTGCCAAAATGTGCAATTCACAAATGACCACTAGGGCCTCTATAACTTAATCAGTACCTGTAGAGCCACATGTAAAATGCCCAACTTTTGAAACATACTGTATTAACATGTTTGCAGCCTGGTGCAGAAAGAGGTTTTGGTCTCCAAACCTTGATTCATGACAACTGTACGAGGGTAAATTTTTATGTAAGGCAACAGTTAAAATTACATTAGGCTGCCTAATTTTGCTTGATTATGGCTGTGGCAAATTTCAGTTTCTGCTGTGTCACACGTGTAAAACTCACTCAAGCTAACTTGCCACAGGAAATGTAGGAGTTAACATGGAATAAATGACAAAGTTGAATCAAATGTTAACTAATGTAGGCAACTTAAATTGACATTTATTAGCATTTTAGCTAAGCTAAAGCTAAGCCAGTTGGCTGGGAGGAACTGACTTAAATACAGTAGGTTGTGTTCCATCCATTTGCCCATTTATGAATTAATCTAAGTTTGGGTAGTGTCAGCTTCTTCAACAACCAGAGCTCCTTCATGGAGGGTTTGTACAGTTCTTTTTATACTACCTATGATTTCCCCCCAGTTTTTCTTTTTCCTCACTGTATAAATTACCCATAGGTTTGAATGTGTGTCCATATCGTCCTACAATTTCTGCCTCCTAGCCATGATGCTTTCTGAAGATGAATGAAAAATCAAATGTGCATGTCATACTTGAGTCTAGCTACAAGGTTAGGGACATTAGGAAAGGAAAAGGACTTTTAAAGATGTTTATTATTTCTACCCGTCTGGTCTCAGCCGACATGGCTTGTTTATAGAAGAGGAAAAAGACTATGTATTATATCAAAAAAGATCTTGGCTGGCTTTATGTCTCTGGAACATAATACACAATATACAGTATATATATATATATATATATATATATATATATATATATATATATATATATATGCAGCTTTTTTTCATGTTTAAATAAGGGATCACTTTACTAGCCCTATCTTCTACTTGACTCACATTTAAAATCAGTAAGACCCTCATTGTATTTACTGTCAACAAAAAATAATAAAAGAACAATAAAAAAATCAAACCTCACAAAGGAGAAATTATCTCTGGCAGCCCGATGATGAACAAGCAATTCCCTGTTGAAGCTCTTTGTTTGTCTTTTAACAGTTATGTAGTGTATATGTGCATAAACTGTATTAAAAGCACATTGAGTGATTATAGACTCGGAGGAGACAAACGCACAGCGGCCATTCATCTGTTAAATTAGTCAGAAAATAACTGATTTAACACATCACTGAAAAGTCACTGATGGGTGATATATTGTGTCTTTTCTAATCTTTAATGTGGCATAGACAGGACTTCAGAGATTGTAATTGCTCCTTTAAAGGCACTTCTTATGGCGAACAAAATTGAGACTTTCTTCCCAAGAACCAGCTCATCATACTGTCATTAATAGGCAAAATTTTTCCATTTAAGACAGAAATTTTATCCTAAAACTATAACAAACAATCACATATTTAAAAAAAAAATTAATGTATGCCCATGTACCATACATTAATCAAGTGTTTGAAATGAAGGAACCAGTAACCAGACATTAAAAACACATCATGTTTCAGCGGCTTCTGTTTAAACTTGCCACATTAGAACAGCGGGTCTGCATTGTTGGTGTAGTGTGATTTATACTGCATGACCCTATTGGCACAAACCCAAACCCACTCAGTTCTGAGTCTGGGCCTAGCACTAAGGGTGTGATGACTTGTGCAACCTCTAGTGGCTAGGCTTAAGTTAAAAAAAAAAAAAAAAAAAAATTATAAAGAATAAAGTTGTCCCAAACGTATTTGGTATTATCGAGAAGCATAGAGACTTTGAAAAAAGATTTTTTCTTTAAATCATTCATTCATTCATTCATTTATAAAATATAATTAAATAAAAACCCTACAAGAGACTATTTTTCTATAAACACAATTTTAAGTCAGTAAATACCTCCATATCAAAATGAGTAAATGCAACGTATAGTCTACAATTATGGATACAGCTCTTCATTGTCTTCCTTACGATTGAAACATGTTGCTTCTTTTTGCTAATGATGCATTCATTTCTGTTGTTGTAGATACACAATCCAAAATGCTGAATGTAACATTTCTATGAGTGTGGATCAAAGGACTAGGGACTAGGATAGGGGGAATCAGGAAGTAAATATAATTAAGAAAATAAGTAAGGGTTGTCAAATTGTTGTAGACACAAGTGCTTTGTAATTGTTCACCAAAGTGGATATAAACAGTCTGCAGGTACCGGCTCAGATTTTAAATTCTTTCTTATATCCTTCATTCCATCTTCTATACCGCTTATCCTGTACAGGGTCACAGGGGTCCAGGAGGCTATCCCAGGAGACACGCTGGACATGATGCTAATCAACTACATGACACACACACACACACACACACACACACAAAGGGCAATTTGGGAACATCAAATAGCCTAATCTGCATAATGGCAAAAACCAGAGTACCCAGAGGAAACCCACCAAGCATGGGGAGAACATGCAAACTCCATGCACACAGACCTGAGGCCGGAATCAAACCCCGACCGTGAAGGTGCAAGGTGACAATGCTAATCACTAAGCAACCATTTCGGCATTCATTAATTTCTTCCTATTTAAAATGAGCAATGTCCCTTTAATGAAGACTGGTTTGTGATGTTTTCTGTTCACCCTTTTTGCCCTTAAGCTTTACACTGTATTAGTAATGCCAAAAAAAATGAATAGAACATGAAAATAGGACAAGAAAAAAAGTTGAAACTAGAACAAAATGTAAATTTGTGCTGGACTGGACACTGGGGAAAATGCACAGTTAACGGCTACTAAAACAACAATTAAAGTAAAACCAAATTAGATGGATGTTATCAAGACAATATTCTACTGACAATAAACTAAATAAATAGTGATTGCCTAATGTATACAGACCGACTCTGGTTATTGATCTCTTTCTTTTTTCTGTACTAGGTGGTGGGACAGATTGACAAGCTCACAGCGGACTTTGACTTTGACCCAGAGCCAGATGAATGGACAGTGGCAACGGCGAGCAGTACGTCGAGTAGTGAACGTGGCCTCACTGAAGCTTTCAGACTCGACTTCCTTGGCCACGATGTGCTTTCTGACGCCTGGGATTTCTGCGGCTACCGCAAAACAGCTCGAGAAGAAGATGAGTTGCTGGAGGAGGAAGAGCCAGGGAGCTCCGCCTCGGTCACACCCACACCCACGGTCAATACGTATTCGCAGATGAACGGTGGCCTCCCGATTCCTAATGGACCTCTGATGGTCACTCCAGACTCTTCCAGCGAGGAGGCATCGAGTTCTACGCACAGTCAAAAAACATCACGTACATCCGGGACAAGAGAACGAGTCCGGTTCAGCGACAAGGTCCTCTACCATGCACTGTGCTGTGATGATGATGATGAAGATGAACCAGAGGAGGAGGATGAAAGGGAGGATGATGATAAAGTGGACTGCGGCATGCCAGACACAGACAGCGAGCCAAGCCCTTTGGCTTCTTCGCCTGTCCCTCCTCTCTCCTCCTCCAAATGCTCAACCACTCTTCACAAATGGCGGGAAACCTCTTCGGCGGGACCATCACCCGTTAAGATGGCCATGCACGGGCCACACACGCTGCCTAGGAAGGGCCCATTAAAAGCAGGCAGCAGGAAAAAACTGCTGCGCAACAGCAGCACTCAGACAGTATCGGACAAAAGCACGCAAACAGTATTGCCATACATCCCAGTGAAACAGAAAAGCAAGGAGCCCTAAAAGGACCTTCAACAGAAAAAGCAAAGAATATCTGACAGAATATTAGAGTGACTGTATACTATTTAATATCGAATACATAGATATTAGATTAAGCCACAAATTAATAAATGAATTACTAAATAAATAAATAATATATGGGGAAAACTGTCTGACTTTGAAGTCATTCTACAGCTCAGGAAGGTTGCAGTGATCCAATTTGTAAAAAACTAATTCTCATTTTTCTTTAATAATGATAATACAGTTTTATGCCAGCTATGTTTAATGAATAACTGGAGTCATGATTAAATGCCATAGAGAGAGAGAGAGAGATAGATAGATAGATAGATAGATAGATAGATAGATAGATAGATAGATAGATAGATAGATAGATAGATAGATAGAGTGCTTTATTGAAGCCAATGGGAATGTATAAGTTTTCATTTAACTTGAATAATTTCTGTGGTCCAACTAGAAATCCTAATTTCAGTATCCATATAACCTAACTCTAAACTGTGAAATAATGCCAGAATATCATTTTAACATAAATAAAAACTTAGCTGTTACATGAGCACCAACACAAGAAAAACAAGCTGACCCTAGACCATTGTTGTCGCCATGATTTTTATAAACCGTTCCCGCAATGAATCGCTTCATCTGCAGCTGTGTTTGAAATTGGTTAGATGACTAAAACCCGTATTTATGAATGCCTCCTCTCCTCAGTGACATTTAGCCACGACCACAGCCCTCCATCTCACCCCCGTCCTCGCCATGAAGTTGTAGGCCAAGGTTGTTGGGGGAGATGACTTAAAACCCAGAGCACAAAGCCGAGATACAAAAGGTTATGTCTCTCCATTCGGAGGCCCAGTGGGGAGTTGTGACTCAATAGTACTGTGTTTTATTCACAGGGATGATGCCAATAGCGTTGGATCGATAAAGTTGGTTCAAGGCTCGGCAAGTGGGCTTCTACTCTGTGTGCTCAGAGATTCTTTAACAAAACCAACCTCTCTGTCAGAGAGTTTGGTATTTAATCTATGAGGGAAAAACGATCTGGAAGTGTGAAATAGTGTGATGGTGAGAAAAAGTGAGAAATGGAGAGAGAGAAAAAGACCTACTATAAGTGAAGGCTAAAATAGCTCTTTAAAGGAGTAGTTGAAAGCAGATGGGTCTTAACTACCCCCCAAACATAATCATTTGTTTCCCAATCACCTAGTGCCTAGTGCTGAATCATCTCCCAGAGGAATGGGAAAGATACTAGGTTCATCCTCACTGATGTATAAGATTGTGCTTCATCGTAAAGGGATTTTTTTTGTAGGCAGATTTCGCCAATCTCAGCAGAGGTAGAGAAGTGTCCTGACATTTGTATCGAACAACAATTACAGAGCTTAATTTAATCAGCTATGAAAAAAAATACATATATAAACCCATAGGATTCCCTTTGCAGACCATGGACTACCAACTGGAACACCACTGAACCCCCATGGCATTCTGTAATCATGTATAAAAAACTCCCATGTATCCTTCCATGAAAGCCCTAGCATATCTTTGGGACTCATGGGATGCACTATGAGCACTATCATGAGCCTATATTTCCATTAAATTTCCAGAGTGACCATTACATTTTTAATTTATATTGTCCACATGCAAAGTATAATGCATTTCGTTCTTTATAAGAACATCTCTGAAATCAAATTCCAGTAAGTAAGCCATTAAAATTCAGTACAATAGTAAGACAATTATTATAACGTGGCATTAATCACCATTAATATTTAATACTCAGTGGGTGCCAATTGAACAGAGATTTCCAACAAAATATCTATTGGGAGTTCCAAAAGTGGGAAATCCCATTATAAAAAAAAAAAAAAAAAAAAAATCCAGTTAGAATCTTAAGACAATTATTCATGTTTTTACCCATCATCCAAATAACATTCACATATTTTGGTACATCAAGCAATACTCAAATGGAACTATTATTTCATGTTTGTTAATGGTAAATTTTAATTATACGTCTTATGGATATAATTGCAATTGCAAATACATTCCTATACAGATCATGCAATTATTTGTATTATACAGATTGTGAATAATATGATGCATACACACTGTGACTTTATTTACCCTTAGAAACTGCCTGATCAGGGTCACGTCAGTTTAAATTAGATTTTACACATGTTGATATTTGGGGAAAATAAAACCAACTAAATTAATAACAGCCACAACACCAACCAAAACATCATAAACTCATGAATGTTAAGGTAAAAAGAAAGACAGAAAACAGACCCACACATTTCAAACAAACTATGATGTGTCTTAGAGATGTGACCATTCTGACAGTCCAGACATTGTGACTTTTGATTCAAATTAATTAATTTATTTTTCTTTTTTTTTGTGTGTGTGTGTGTGTGGTTTTTTATGAGCCATTTAAATATATTTTTGGTTTAGGTTATGCCTTCTTTACATCATACATTCCTTTATATGTCATGCATTATATGCATTATTGCTTTTGCTGTTTTCCTGATTTCAAGAAATAACCAACAATGCATTGTTTAACTTTTATTCCTATAAAATTATGAACTTTTGATAAAAATGTAATAGCATTTTAATAACGTATTTGGACTTTAAGAAATTCTTTTGAAATTTATCTTGTTATTCTGATGCATTTTTACCTATAATGACAGTTTGAGGATTGGAGGTTGTTGTAAGTGATATGTTAAAGGAAAAAAAGGTTTACATGAAGTGTTGCAAATGAAAATATGAGTTTGGATGCAATTTTCTTGATAGAATATGGGTATTCTAAAGTGTACAGATGGAAAAGGCATGTGAATGACTGCACATTTACAATTATGATGAAATATCAAAGTCTGTGTATGTAGTCACGGTGACAAAAAAATCCTGATAATCTTTTAGTGAAAATTGAACATGGGGCTTCAGCTGACACGAGCAGAGCTGCCACAAAGGTAAGCATTTTGCTTACATTTCCATTTGTCTTGCACATTTAATGTTGTAGACACTTCAGTAGAAAGTGTGCATCGAATAGCAATCAAAAAAATTCACACCCAGCTGTTCTGCCTGTCATTTCTTCAGTTAGATTGAGGACCAACAGGTCAGCGGATGCATTAACATGAACAAACAAAGCACCAGCACTGGGGCATCAATCACTATGAATGGAAACAAGGCCAGACTTTAAAAGCCAAGCTTGGCCACTCGTTACATGCATCCAGAACTTATTTACTGATTGATTTTAATTTATTTATTTGTTTTTTTTCCCCCTCACAGCTATTTTAAAACATTAAAAATAAAAACATAAAAAAAGATTGATAGTAATTATAGAAATAGGTTTACTATTGCCGCTAAACTGAAAAAGCTCAGTTTAGTTTAGCTCAGTTTTATAGATGATGATGATGATGATGATGATGTCAGTTTCATTTTAGTGAAATAAAAGAATCTTTGGGATCTCATAAGTGATTTAAATGTCAGAAGATACATCAGTCAACTTATAAATTAGGATGTCCTGCTGTTCATTTCATAAACTTAACATCTCCCCAGAAGCAACTATTTAGGAGATCTAACTCAATAGCCACTTCGGTTATATCAGGCGAAAACACAGCCGGGAACACTTAGAGAAGTTATTCAGCCAATTAAAGTATATAATGAAGTGCAGATTGGTGGTACAAACTTATTGAAAAGTGCAATCCAAGAGACACATAGTAATAATCCTTCCAGCTTTAAAAGATGGTCAAAAGGTTGAAGAATGCTATTAATGAGAGACAGATGAGATGAAACATCATTTCAGACTTCACTGCTTGAAGGCCAACATCAACTATATCATTTTTGGTGTAATATGTATTTGCTGTTTGGGTAGGAGGGAGGTGTCTGCTGTTATGTTTATTTATTTGGAATAAAAAAAAAAAATATTTAAAAAAGCAGACACATTTTTAAAATGCAACTCTTGGTTTACATCACCATTGGCCTTAATCAGAAGCAGTAAACCATGGACCATGATACATGAATACATTTTGACTTTACTTAAACTGGAAGTAGACAACATATACTGAGAAAACAGGTCCAAGTCATGTACATAGGAACCTTTTTAACAAAGTTTAAGTAGTTGAACTGCACCGAAATATAAGCACACCACATGCTTTCTGAACTCAAAAGCCTTTTTTTCTGTGAAATGTATCTTTAATTGCATTTGAAGAATGGAAGCCCTGAGTTTGATTTTTTTAAATAATAAAAAAAAATAATAATTAATTTATTAAAACCCATGTGCTATAACACAGAGGATATTTATTTCACCTTAATATCATATTATTACCATATGAATCATCATTTAAAGCTATTTTAACACAATAGCTTATCATTTTTAAAAGTTAATATGTACTGTAACAATATTTATGATACAGTATGAGAGGCTTGTTGAGGGAGCAGATGGTGCAACGCTCAGGTCAGGCAACCAGAGCATCGCAGGATTAATGTACTTTAATTGCTCTGCTGAAGCTCACTTCAGAGTTTAATATCAAAACACCAACCCTGAAAGAGGTCAAGGAGATCATCAGAGCTCCTAGATCTAGCTCAGCACCTGGTCCCAGTGGAATGTCATATGTTGCCCTCAAGAGGCACCCCACACTCTTTTGGCAGGTAAGGTAATTTGAAAGGTGTTAAAGCAGTGCTGACATTCAGAGGTTGTCTGGATTTGTGGTGACTGACTACTGTTGAGAGCTATGCATTTTATTGCATATCATACTGTGTATGACTGTGTATGTGACAAAAAAAAAAATTAAATTTGAGAAGATGTTTAGCTAATACCTGCACAGGTAGTTGGGCCTTTCACATAGCCTTAGGAGTATTACCTTGTATGGTTAAAAAAACAAGCTGTAGCTTTTCTCTGGGAAGGGCGGTGCTGTTATTTAGAGACTCAATTCATACCAAGGTCTCATCAGCTAGCATAGAAATAACAATAGGTAGAAACTGAAATTTACATGATGTGGTTGAGCAGGCTTAGGTGCAGTTGTGTCATAGTTTTCTGGTTAAGGCAGTGGAATCAGGACCGGCTTGGCTGGGCCGCAACCCAAGACAGTGTTATAACAAGGCCCAAAAGAACAAAAAGATGCCATATGGTCCAAAAGGGGGTCTTTGCATAGGTGGGGCCTGCAACTTAGCATGGATGTGTTAGCAGGACGCGTGGAACCAATGGGAGCAGGCCAAAAAATCGCATGGTCCTGGAAGGCTGAGCCATAGCGGACGTCTACAATGTCTTCCCAAGCCCATCTAACCTAAATCCCAAACCCATCTCTTTTTCTGAGGCCTTGTATATAATCCAGCATGTCAGCCAGAATAGGGGGTTACTAGAGCACCTTTTGAGTTGCTGCCCAAAATCGCTGGGTGAGGAACACCAGTGGCAACATGATCAAGTGCTGATAGCCCTTGCAGAGGTCAGGAGCACAAGGATATGAAGGAAACCTTTGAAGAGCAGATGTCTAAATATGAGGGACTGGCAAGAAAATAAAAAAGCAAGGGGTGGAGGACCCAACGCAAACCCATCGAGGTTGGATCCAATGGCTTTGCAGGCCAGTCACTTTAAAGAGCACTAAAGACCTTGGGGATCAGTGGACTGCATAACCTTTAAGAACATCACAGATGTGGCAGAGTAGGTGCCTAGATAGCTATTGATCAAATGGGGTAAACGTTGGACTACTCAAGCTATTTAGACATAACCTGTGGGCTGATCATACTGTATATACACTACCATTCAAAAGTTTGTTTAAAAATCTTATATATATAATCTGCAATCTGAAGTTTATTCTCATTTAATGAAAGATATGGTAAAAGCCAAAGACAATATGTGGAGAATATACTTTTTTAGTTAAATGTTCTTAAATTACAGCACATTTTTTGTCACAATAATAAAGAAAAAATATAGTATTTATAATAATGACAGTTTTGAACCTATCTATTGCTGATACACATGCGGGTCATTAAAGAAACTTTATTATTATTATTATTATTATTATTATTATTATTATTATTATTATTCTTTTATTGCATTATATTTTTTATCTAAATTAATGAAACAATCATTCGGGAAATACAAGTAAATCATTTGTTGCAATGTATTTTTATGTGTAGGTATGGACAGATTTTGTCCCTTAATAGATAAATTCATCATGTTCAGGTTATCTTAATCATTTATTCAGGAAGGGGACAATGCTTTGAATGTGATTTTTGGCAGGCAGTTGCTCTTTCCTCAGAACTGCTGGCAACCAAAATTTCTTTTAATTAAAGGTTATTAGAACACCTTAAAACAGAATGATGCATATAGTTAAATGTCTGTTATCACTGCTTAGTGAAAGCCTCTTGTCCGTTTAGATCTTGTCTGATCAGATCAAACCTAACTGTTGTATAATGACTAATATACAATGACTATATGAATTTATTTAAGCAAAACCTTGATCTTTTATTAATTCAGTTGAGTGAATCATTAACCATGAAACACATACTGTATGTGTAAACATAATTCCATAAATCTGTAAATCTCAGAGATAGAAAGAAAAAAAAAACGATTGGAATAAGAATTGGAATAAGAATGAGATAATATGTTAACGTATGAGATTATTAACAAAACTAATTACATACCATGCAAAGATTGTATTCACAACTTGTTCCATCATTGGTACAAGCCAATAAATAATGAGACAAATAATTTATTTGGAAAGGATATACATACAAATTCAAAGTGGCACACAAACCCAGATGCAATAGTCAACTGTACTGTAATGAAGCTACACTTAAAACAAACAAAAAAAATGTGCCCTTGATTTTGATACATTTTTGTTCTTAGTATTGTTACACAAATAGCCCAATGCTCATCTCCATTAACCCTTTATTGTGGTCAGGATTTTCATGGATCCAGAGCATTTCATAATACTGGTCACCAGGTGGTAGAATTCACCCTGCATGCAAAGCTAGTAGAACATTCATGCACACATTTATGCACAGGGGCAAATTAGCATAACCAATCCACCTACTGTGGCTGCATTGGTTTTGGACAGTAGGTAGAACTTGCAAAATCCCACACAGATAGTAAACTGAGTTCAGGATCAAGCCAGGAAGGCTAAGGGAGGGATAATTCAACTTATTTGCGTACAACTTTCCAAATAAATCAGATGCATATTTAGATACACAATGAACAACCCAGAGGTAATGGTGGTGAGCAAGTCTTTCTGATGTGACACCTCGAGAAGAAATAGACTAAAAAGGAAACCCATTTTCCAGATGATTCCTGATACTTATTAAACCTATCTAAAATCCCTCAATATAAAATAACGACCGCTAAAGGTTATAAACAGACATATAATAAGCCATTTGAATTCTAATTGACTCATTTGGGTGTAAATATTAAAATGATGTATCTAACATATGCTTTATAGTATCCTATTTTCTATTTCCTATTAGCAATTGAGGGAAAAGCCAAGGAAGTGATTGCAATTATAAAAGGGCCAATGACTAATTTATCATTACTGTGAAAACAAAAGGCTGTCCATGTGATCATTGTGAAAGGAATGGTCATAATCTTTAGCAGAAATGAAAGCGGCACTTTCCACTTTGCCATGTATTTAACACAGTTACCACAACAAGTGATGGCAAGCTCATTTCCGACACGCATTTCAGTTTGTATGTAATTAGACAGTGACAGAATTTTATGTTCTTTTCACCTCTGTACTCCTGCACATTGGATTTGAAATGAAACAATACCTGTGTGGTTAAAGTACTGAATGTCAGCTTTAATGTCAGCATTGTTCCATTTCAAATTCAGTGCGCTCGAGCACCGAGCCAAAAGAACAAAAATTCTGTCACTGTCCAATTACATACAGAGTGTGCCGTGTGTGTTATCACTGTCTGAAATGGCTCTCTGGAGTCAGCGTAGCCACCATCAGACGCTCACAGAATGATGGAGGCACATGTCACACAGACATTAGAGGTCACTCCTCTACTGAATTGTGGAAAATGGATGACAGGTGTGTGTTTTGCTTGGCGAATAGGACTCTGTGAAGCAGAGAGCTCAATACAGTCACACTGATTACTATGGATTGGCTGGCTCGCCATTGCTACTCAAGCTTGATTTGTTTCATCTCTGTCATTTATGTCCTGCTGCAACCAGAACAAACTATTTCTCTTCTTTTTTGCTTCTCCGGTCTCATTTTTTCACGCCATTGCACAGACCATGGAAATGTCTCAGGTAAAAACACTTTGATGTTATATTCAAGTGGAACAGACATAATAGAGTCTACAGTGCGAACTCTGGGTTGATTTAAAAAAAAGCGTATTTTGGATATATTTCAGTGTTTTCATGAGACATGTGATGTTTTAAAAGGACAAAGAGATCCCATACGTATCTAACATGCTCAAGGAAAGTTTAATGAAACAAGTGTTACGCATATTATGAAGCAGCTAGCCACATAATATAACAGCCAATACAATTTTGATATTTTGAATTTGCAACTATATATATATGCAAACCTATACTACTGCATTTACTATAGCATTGTGATGACGTGTGTGAGTGCGCATAAAACATTTTATTTGTGTTCAAGTGTAGTGACTGTTCTTTAGTAACTGTACAACGGCCTCTATAAAGAAAAAGGGTAAAAAGGCTGTAGCAGTGTGGGAGATTAACCTGTTTAAAAACAACGCAAAATCGTCAAAAGTAGTCCAAAGCAAGTGTCATTAGAAGGGTCTCTTGTTAAAGATGTTTTCCGACAGAGCAGCAATTCTGTTAGTGTGTGCTCGTGTGAGCGCATACTGTATGTGTGTGTGTGTGTGTGTGTGTGTGTGTGTGTGTGTGTGTGTGTGTGTGTGTGTGTGTGTGTGTGTGTGTGTTTTAGTGCATGTTTATGTGTGAAAGTTGTCCGACACAGTAGCCCCCTCTCTTCTCCTCTCTTGTCTTACTTCAGCCATGATTCTTATCAAAAGTAAAGTGCAGGTTAATTTGTTAATTTTTTACTGTATGTTCTGCATTAATTATTTTAATATTCTCAATCCTTCAATCTTGGAGTTGCAAAGCAGGAAAACTAAGCCACCAGTCCCCTGATTGCATCGTGTTCCAGATTTTTATAATACTTAATATCTATTTATCTACTTGTATCAGCAATAACATTAACACAGTATAATAATCAACACTGATTATCAATTATGTACCAGTTAACTGGTGACAGGATCATGGTAACCCAAGGCTTGTTTATGCCCTTATAGACCAAAGGATAGCCTGTCTGGTCCAAGTCCATAGAAAAGCCAATAAAGCACAAATTACCAAAAAGTCAATGCTGGCCACGATAGGCAGACAACAAGCAGAAGGCCATCGACCTGGTCTTCAAACCATAAATGTAGAGCTTAGTATATTTTATTTTATTTATATGATTATGTACTAACAAAAGTCTTGTTTGGTCAGTTCTTTTAGACTTTTTATTATATTGTGTTGCAACTAACTAGACAATAGTTATTTTATGGATGACTTGATAAATTTATGTAAAAGATTAAATACTGTATATTTAACACATACATTTTTTAATAATATATGAATAGCAAATGTGTTAGCTCAATTAAAAAGAAAATGTTTTAAAATTGCAATTAATAGCTTGAAATTTGTTTCCTTGTAAACCTTGCTTGGAAATTTTGCTTGGAGATCTTCTACAACATTTTAAAGGTTTAATATTATTCATAGACTTAAAAAGACTAACAGTTCTTCTGAGAGGTTCTTGAAAGCAGCTAAATCACTGGAGGGTGATTGAAAGTCCTAGCAAATTTGGTTAGACACAGGTCAGTGCAATGACAAGTATGAATCAGTGATGGCCTTTAATCATATTTTGTTTCAGGAAATTCCCTGTGTGAGGTTCAGCCTTTTGATTCATTCATAAATACCTTTTTTTGTACATAAAGTTTGCTGTTTAAACCTGTTATTAAATATTTTTGGTGGTAATAGGGTAATTGTTTGTTTGTTTGTTTGTTTGTTTGTTTTTTCAGCATAGGTGTTATAAATGTGCAATCTTTGGATGTACAACAATAATTAATCATATAAACATATTAATTAATCAATTGTTGCTATAGAAGAGGTCATTATTTTATGTGGATTCATATAAAACATATTATCTACCTTGCAGCAGGAACTAAAATCCACCTCTTGACCAATTACATTCGAGAAATCAACCCAAAACAAAAAGTACCAGAACGATCTGGCCAATAAGTACCGGGAACTTCACAGTGCTGTAGTATAAATTACAGTAAATGTGTACAACTGAACCACAGGTAAGCATAAAAGGAAAGGAAGTGCTATGTTGTTATTCATAGAGGGAGTTCTGCACAAGGCTATATTCAACATCACTCACATTTACAATAGTCTTTGTGAGTGATTCATGAACAGCGGCTGTCCAGTTACTGATAAGACCTTCAGAGGAATGAAGAGGAGACAAGGCAGAAGCTTAGTTGCATCACTAATGCTGAACTGAAGACTCTTTTCAAGGTTTGTATTGTAGGCTCTGTATTAACAAAAATACTTAACCCACACTTTTTTTTATATATATATTTTTTTTATGTTACAAATTAAGCGACGAGCAAAAGGCGACAAGGGGTTGTACTGCAGTGCACTGCATGCTGTACACTGTATAGACATGCAAAACGTAAAAAAAACATTAGACACCCATAGTTGTAGTATATAATATATGCACTAACTTCAATGTGGGTTCACCTAGGTATAGAACGAGAGGATTATTTTGAAAACATTTTTAAATAGAACATCCTAAAAGAAATAAACTATCACTCTGTAAATGGTTGTAAGACATATCTCAAGATACCTAACTATTTGTCTCTGGTACTGTACAGTCCACTCTCAAATTGGTCAACAAACTAGGCTCTTTGAACATGAGAAATTTCTTTGGAATTTTTACAGCTAGGCGTGCTTAAACATGGTTTTTCACCCGTACCTATTCAAAAAGGACGCTGATGATCGGGAATACAATGAGTGAGTCTGGCACTAGCTTACGAGGTGAGGTACAATGGCACTCCCGTCAGCACTAACAGATTTATTTTTTACATTGGTGTCCATATCAGGCCGGTGGAAGTGATCACTGGTTATCTTGATAGTTCCCTTGGACCAAGATGGCCTACTTATGCTGTGAGTAGGGTAGTCACACTCTTAACCGCTGTATTGTGTCCAGTTATAAAGGGGCAATTGGGGCCTGATCCTCACACTTTACAATCCAGATTTTATTCTTGCAATGTTTTTAAGGTGGCCATCCTCTTTCTGTTTATGGCTTAGATCCCATTCTGGAAAAAGTCAGTTTGAGGTGGTACCCCTCAATAGTGTTGTAGGCATTCTGGGATTCCTACAGTAGGGCTGATTCTTCTCCAACACCAATTGGACTTCATTACAAGCAGTATCTTGGGACACCTGGGCCAACCTGCCCAGGCAGACAGACACAGGTCAGTCATCAAACCTACACATACAATACAGAATGGGCCAGTCACAGTCTTGGCTCCCAATCTGGATGTTATCGGGATTTTGCATACTGTATATCTTCAAGAACACAAGCAATCAAGAGGCTCCCTCATGACCACATGAGACAATACTTTCTGTGTCCAGTAGAGGGGGCGAACCTCCATTATATATGACTTTGGCAGGTGCCCATAACAATTGTAAGGTTGGCATGGTGTAAGGAGGGGAGAAAGGACAGCAGCCAGTAAGCTGGGGTTCCCTGTCACGAAAGGAGAGAATTGGTGGGCATAAAAAGCGCCCTAACCCATTCCCTGTAGAAATTTCCTTTAGCTGGATGAATGTTTGGAGAATTGTCCACAGACAGAAAAGAACCCACTGTAAAGATCTATCCAATGATGGAAACTTCAAAGTAAGTTATTCTGGATAAAAGCGGCTGCCAAATGCCTAAATGTAAATGTAGTCTGGCTGGCTGCACCTCCCACTCACAGCTGTTAAGGGTGTTGAGTGCACAATAGAGATCCTCCATCTTATTCTTCATCTATTTTGTAAAGATCGGAGCTTGCATTTTTACTGCCTTCCTCTCCTCAACCAGCAGGATACTTAGGAAGTGGTGATTTATTTTTTTTGTAAAGTTGAATTCATGGTATAAATGGTCCCTATTTCACTTCTGAAAAGTCACCCTGTCTTGATGTAGATTTCTTGAAAGTGTGCAGGTTTGGTCAGGAGGTGTTGAATGTTGTGACAAGTAATACGGAGAAGTATAGTTGCAGCATATACTTGCTGGTTATGGAAAAGCAGCTTCTGGGTCAATGGTTGAAGACACCAAGTGAACTCTTGCATGACCACCTGATGTCTGAGAGAAACTGTTGGAGCAGCTGATTCAGGTCTCTTAGGACCTGCTTTATGCCCACATTTTCCACCAGTCTTACCATATAACTTGGGCAAGCAGAACACAAGCAGTGAATGAATCATCTGCAAAAAAAATACTGTTTTTATTTTAACTGTGTGGGTAAAAGAAAGTTTGGATATAATTGCTGAACTGGCTGGTGCATATCTATGAAGGTTGTCTACTCGGTCTGGGAGCAGTGACGTCAGTATGGAAGGGTGCATCCTCCAGTGAATTTTTTTAGGAACAAACAGATGGTCAGACTATATGTACATACTGTAGCAGACAGGTTGTTGCTCACACCAACGTTGCCATTTCCCCCTTCATCCTTTAATATCATAAAAGGGTGAAGCTGGAAAGGGGCTGATGTTATGCCAGCCAAGCAGAATTGGGACGTCACCACATTGTATCTATGGTACAGTACTCTCTGAGGGTCAATGATACTCGTAAATCATGAAGAAGCTACCGATCCTTAATATATACCATTTTAGCAAAATCCAAATGTATTCAATTGACTAATCTATACCATCTATACCAAATGTACATGTACCAGTTCTTCTCATCTTATGCACCATCAATCTTCTCAAATGGTCACATCATCTTCTTAAGTGGTCTCCTCTTGTTTACCATGTATTTCGCTTGAAGGCCCTCTAGCTATAACATTCTATGAAAAGCTGGGGTTGTGAAGTGAGGAATGAGTCTATATTCAAGTCTTTATTTAAACCATCATCTTGTTAATCAATATTAATCATGAAATGGTTAAATCATTCCTACTTTGAATGGATGAGAAGTCTGTAATAACAGCCTTGATTTTCCTGGAATTTTGCTCAGCCTTGATTAAAATAAAAAATGTGCAGATACACAGCTCTGTATGGAGGTAAAAACAAACATCCATTATGGCATGACTAATGTAGTGGTCATTTAGAGTAGAAAATGTTTATGAGGTTTGTTATGATTTATGGTACTGAATGGCAATTATTTTGTTGTGTTTTTTAGGTTTTACGCTTGAGAAAATACTAGCCATTCATTTTATTACCTTTATTATTATCTTTTATTATGATGATGGACATGGTATTTTAAACATAATTGGAATTGTATAAAATTTTTTGTTTGCTGTAGCATTAAGATTTTTCCTTTAATGGATCGAAGAGGCCTAAATATGAAAGGTGTTCAAGTCAAAAAATGAAATGAACTCGTAAAACTGATTGACATTTCCAGAAGACTTGCATGTTAAGGTGGTATTTTGGTGGTGCAAATGTTTTTTTTTGTTTTTTGTTTTTTTTTAAAAGCCATATGTCCATGAATGACGATCCTCACTAAGGTTGCTCAGAGCCCCTGGAGTTGTTACGTGAACATTTTGCACATGGGATGTTCTCAGAGAAAAAACACAGCTGGTTTAATTTAAAGGCGGTCTATTTGTTCAAGACAATACACAACCTCAAACTGCCCACCACACCGCCTGCACATTACAGGAACTTGGCTGGGAGTTATTGCCACATCCTCAGTCTAGTCCTGTCCTTGCTGCAAGCGATTTACATGTGTTTGGGTTGTTAAAGGAGTTCCTGGGAGGTCAGCGTTTATAATTATGGCTGCAGCATACTGTACTGAGAACACTTTCCACCTAGATGGTATCCAAACACTAGTAAAATTTAGGGATAAATGCATTAGCATAGCACGGAATTCCATAACCATATTCTGTTTTTCTGCACAATCAAAAGTTGCGGTTTGACTTCTTGTCAACACCTCTTGTATATTTCAGCATGGTAATATCCCAGTTCACAAAATAAGCACATTAAGGACATGGATTACCAGGGTTGTAACAGGAGAAATCGTGTGGCCCACACATGGCCCGAACAAGTTCAAACCAACTGAACTCTTTTGGGATAAATTGGAACTCAGACTGTGCTCCAAACCTCAACTCCCAACATCAACGCTTGACCACTTGAATGCTCCTGTTGCTGAATGATCACAAATCCCACAGCCATGCAACTCCGGCGGCCACACCTTATTAAAAATTCTCAACCCAGCAGCTTCATACAAATAATAACTCTTTATTAATGCCATTGTCCTTGATTCTTGTTATTGCATGTAAAAATGTCATTGTTTATTAAATAATATGTTTGTTTTGTAACTGCATTAAAAGACAATGCAAGAAAAAGGAAGTATGGTTTTACAAATTAGAAACTGACCATCTCCTTCATCACAACACAACCCTTTCCCTAAATAAGCCATTCACTTTAACAACTTGTTGAAGCCAATATACACAAATGCACCAAGACTGTTTATTTTCAATGGTGTATATAGACAGCGCACTCCAGAAGGATGTCGGCGGAAGCAAGGCGATGCCTTTTGACAGTTAAATATGTAGCTGTCTTCAAAACATATAAATTAATTTATGTCTTTGGTAGCTGTGTTCACCCTAGACATTAAGTATAATTGATCATTCCTTACTATTTATCATTCCTTACTATTTATAATCTCTTCAGAGAGAAAACCAGCACACCGCAGACCACAGCCTCTATGTGTGAGGATCTAAACGTATTTTACGCTAGATTCGACACAAGAAACAACACGAGACTGCCCAGCGAACGCATCATGGATGACGTAAGTGCGCACACGGTGTCTGAAGAGGATGTAAGGAAGTGCTTCAGACAGGTAAACGCACGCAAAGCCGCTGGTCCTGACGGAATCCGGGGCCGTGTCCTCAAATCATGCGCGGCTCAGCTGGCTGGAGTGTTCATGAACATCTTCAACCTCTCCCTCTCTCTGTCAGTAGTCCCAGCCTGCTTCAAGATGGCCACCATCGTGCCTGTACCCAAATCCTCCACCATCACATCCCTGAACGACTGGCGACCAGTAGCCCTGACCCCCATCGTGAGCAAATGCTTCGAAAGGCTGGTCAGGAACTTCATCTACTCTGCGCTGCCAGACTCACTGGACCCTCTACAATTTGCATACCGCCACAACAGGTCCACTGATGACGCCATAGCCCTGACTCTACATACTGCCCTCACCCACCTGGAGAAGAAAGATACGTATGTGAGAATGCTGCTAGTAGATTATAGCTCTGCATTCAACACCATCGTTCCCTCAAAGCTGGACAGGAAACTACAAGATCTAGGATTGAGCAGCTCTCTCTGCAGCTGGGTTCTCAACTTCCTGTCCGACAGACACCAGATGGTCAGACTGGGCAGTATCACCTCATCCCCCGTCACAATGAACACGGGTGCTCCACAAGGGTGTGTACTGAGTCCTCTACTGTACTCACTCTACACATACAGTACGACTGCACGGCCACTAGCAGCTCCAACATCGTTGTGAAGTTTGCGGACGACACAACAGTGGTGGGTCTTATCACCAACGGTGATGAGACGGCATACAGGGATGAGGTCAGTGCCCTGACACATTGGTGCCAGGAGAATCATCTCTCCCTCAATATCGGAAAGACCAAAGAGTTGATAGTGGACTTCCGGAGGTGTAGGGGTGCACATTCCCCCATCATCATCAACGGCGCTGCTGTGGAGAGAGTGAGCAGCTTCCGCTTCCTGGGTGTCCAAATAGCAGAGGATCTCACATGGTCAGTTCATACTGACAAAACGGTGAAGAAGGCGCAGCAGCGACTCTTCTTTCTCAGGAGACTAAAAAGATTTGGCATGAGCCCCCGCATACTTAGGTCCTTCTACCGCTGTGCCATCGAGAGCATCCTCGCTGGATCCATCACGACCTGGTACGGCAACAGCACCGCCTACAACCGCAAAGCTCTGCAGAGAGTGGTGCGGTGTTCCGAAAGGATAATTGGAGGTGAGCTTCCCTCCCTCCAGGACATCTACAGGAAGCAGTGCCTGAGGAAAGCGAGGAGGATCATCAAAGACTCCAGTCACCCCAATAACCACCTATTTAAACTGCTCCCGTCAGGCAGGAGGTATGGAAGCATCCGGTCCCGAACCAGCAGGCTGAGGGACAGCTTCTATCATCAGGCCATCAGACTACTGAACACTGACCAATAGGTCTCCACTTGTCACTTTCACAATGTCACTTTACAGTCACTAAGCCACTTTATGGATTCCACATTGCACATAATTGCCTTTTTGCACAACAATCATTGCGGTCATTCCTTATACATTATACACAAGTAAACACTCCCACAATCGTGTGTGTATGGGTATATACATGTATGCATATGTGTGTATGTGCATATGTAGATATATGTATATATATGTATGTGTAGACGTGTATATGTGTGTATATTCTGTATGTGTAGATGTGTATACTTATGCTCACTTAGTTTTTTTTTTTTTTTTTTTTTTTTATAAATTATATATATACAGTATTATGTTACTGTCTTTTTAGATTTTTGCATGTTGGGTTTTGTTTGAGTTGTTTCGTCCTATTTCAAAAAGGTGGACTAGATACACTTAATTTTCCGAAGGTGTGTATGAAAGCATTCTCAGGAAAGGCTGTGAATCCACCATGACCTAATGTAACATTAAATTCATTTAACATAATTGCAAGGCTATAAAAAATAATAATAAAAATAATACAACTGCAGTTTGATCTGCGTAAAGGACAATATATTATTATTATTTCCCTTTTGCAACATGTAGAAATAATTTGCAACAACAGGATATATCACACGTTATTTATATGATTGTGCAAATACAAAGAATGAAATACAAATCTTGGAGTTAAATAATCTTAAATGGCACAATGGGATGAGGGTGTAAGTCTAACTAGTAACTCTCTAGAGCTTTTCTGTCAACATAATTTATTACCTCAAAATGTTATATGGTAATAAGCTATACTTTGCTGTTTCAATGGTGAATGAAATTTGTAGCTCTTACAAAACTTTTTCTAATCTAAAAAAAACATGCATTTAGCAGTTAACTGAATGTGTATTTTTTATTTTTTTTTTACAAGGGGTGCATCCATCTATACAGTACATCCATCCGTCCATTCTGCGTAGGATTGCGGGGTACTAGAGTCTGGATGGGGTGCCAACCCCTTGTAGGTAACCAGCACACACACACACATGGGCGCGCACACACACACACACACATGTATCCTTCTGAAATTCCAATTAGCCTACAGCATATGTCATAGGACTGTGACAGGAAACTGGAGTACCTGGAGGAAACCCACCAATAGCATGAAGAACATTCCTAAAGGCTGGCAATCCTATAGATGCAAGGCAGCAGTGCCTACTACTAGACCAAAAATGATAACATTAATTAATAAATAAATTCATTCATTCATTCATTCTCTATAATAATTATCCTATTACTGGGGACACAAGGTTGGGTATACCCTGGATGCGCAGTCAATCCATGACAGGGCACATAAGCACACAACCACTCACACACTATGGGGCATTTTATAATTCCAGTTCGCATGTTCTTCCCATGTTTGGTGGGTTTCCTCCGGGTACTCTGGTTACCTTCCACAAAGCTGCAGACCCCATAAATGCAGAACCAAAGCAAGAATGGAGAAGTGGTAACATTTTGATGTTAATTAAGTTACAGTTTTTTTATAAAAAAAATTAAAAAAAATTGTAGCATTTAACTAGCAAATATACCAAATATGGTTTACCATACTAATAGCACATGGAAACAAAAGGCTAACATGTACTTTTAAAGTTATCTGATTATTATAAAATATGGGAAATGTAATTATGCAACTTCCTACTGAACGTGACATGGAGTGGAATATTTCAGGTAGTGACGGTGAGTATCATAGAACTAAAGCCATTAGATGTTTAATGGTTTCAGTAAGCTGGGGGCTGTGTAGACTGAAGATTATTGTTGGTGATAATATTCAAAAGGTCAAAACGCCTATAAGACTGGCAATTCAAACTAGCGAGAACATGCTCTTTATGAGTAATTTTAAGTGCTAACTTGTATTAGTGTTCTCTAAGGCTAAACTTTGGTTGGCAGATTCACAAACATAAAAATCAGTAGGATACACCATCCCTGGAACCAAACTGATGGTTAATAAAATGTTCGTCAACAGTAGTTCTCCCTTGCCTTCCCTTTATATACTATACTATTATTTGCCTTAGGGGTGAATGGCTTAAAAAAGAGCCTTGACAATATGCCAGTAAATATAAGACAGCTGCAGGTGCTCGCAACTTTTTGGTGCTTGTGCTCTACACTGGGTTGACATCATCTCACTAAACTAATTGTTTGAGAGGCCCTGACCTGACACTATACAACCACCACTATCCAGAGGGTCTAACGTAGGAAATTCACCAGCTTTAATTTGACCATTGCTACCCTGGGGTTTAATTAATTCATGCAATTATGGCTTTAATTGGACATATTTACTAGTTTCATAGATTCCCGCCAGCACACAGGGTCATTGGCCAGTCAGGGTGGGGGGGTACTCCCGTGTAGTTTTTGCTCTGCGCCATGTCACAAATTCATTGGAACAGTGATTGTTCTCAAATGAGAGTAATTAGTCAAATGTCATGCCCCATTCCCATCTCTCTCCATGGCTTACTGGCATAGTAGCTCAGAGGTAAAGCTAAAAGATTAATAGCTGTGGAATTTCATTAAGTCATTTGCTTTGGGGAGTGCAAAAATACGGAGAGAAAGTAATTAAACTTTAGCCATTTGCCTTAAGAGACTTTTACATGATCTGTAGTGGCAGTTTTTACTTATTTATTTATTTATTCACCTTCCTTTATTGCCACTGATTGACAAAGAATTTCAGCAGTACAAATATTTACTAAATTGTAAATACATATTAGTTAACTGGGCTAATGAGTGAAAGTAATGTGATAATAAAACGGTCAGCTCACTTTCCACGTGGTAAATTATACTGAGACTGTGGGGAGTAAATTAGACAAAAGCATTAATTTGGTGGTCCTAGTAATTTGCATTCACAGTAAAAAAAAAAAAAAAAAAACTTAGAAACTGGGCAAGAAAGCATGTGTAAGGAGCCAAGGAGATACTGTTTAAAGGGAATACAGAAAGTGAAAAATGGAAAGAATTTCCCAGAACATCTACTGTACATTACGTAATTTATTAAATAAATGAACTTAAATAATAATAATAATAATAATAATAATAATAATAATAATAGCTTTTTGTCTGCTCCTGTTTGGGGGTTGCCACAGCGGACCAACTGATCCACACAACAATTTGTCACATTCTTTACGCCAGATGCCCTTCCTGACACAAACCCTCCCATTTTATCCGGGCTTGAGGCTGGCACTGGATCTAGTGGGTCGTGTTTGGGCATTGACTAAAAACCGAACCACTGCCTTCAGCATGGTAAGTTAGAAAGCTACCATTGTAGGTGCCCTAATAATAATAATAATAATAATTATTATTATTATTATTATTATTATTATTATTATTATTATTATTTACATTACTAGTAGTAGTAGTAGTAGTAGTAGTAGGAGTAGTAGTAGTGGTAATAGTACTATAAGTTGAACAAACAAACAATTATTATAATTAATTGCATATTATTATTATTATCATCATCATCATTATTATTATACTAATTAAAATATGAAGTGTTCAAATTTATTTTTACATTATTTATTTTTTCTGTCAAAATTCATCTTTGAAGTAAAATTAAATGAATGTGTGTGAAGAATGCAGAATGTGTTTGTTTGTTCATTGTTTGCTTGTTTGTTTGTTTATTTGTTTAACTTACTCATTTGTGGCCTAATGGGGTGCTTAAAGATTTTAGTTTAAGGACTTCAGGTAATTGGTCCTGAAAACATCAGGGGGCATTTAACCTTTTAGGGCGTTGGGTCCTAAAGATGTTCCCAATAGGTTGTTAGTTTATATGGTACTGAAGACGTCTTTCAGTTCTACTTGTGCCCACAACTCATTTGCTTATGTGCTTATTATTATACCTTATCATTATTACTATAATTATGATAATAATAATAATAATAATAATTATTATTATTATTATTATTATTATTATTATTATTATTATCTTTTATCATTGTCTTTTAAAATGTAGTGTCCCCTCTCGTGTACATTTTGTGTTTTTTTTATTAAAAAATAATAACAATACACTAAAAAAGAGCCCCTGAAATGGTTAGATAAACTGTGATTTAAAGTGCCTTTGAAAAACAAAAATAGACTTTAGTCATAACTCTCACATTTGGAACAAAATGTGTGGTGTCACAAATAGTGAAAGCATGGCCATTAACTTGAATGGATGTGATTTACTCCAGCAACTGCATCACAGCCAGAACTTGCCACTTCAAACTCCAGGTGTAATTTCTGTGCTATGTAGTATACTTTGAAAAATACTTTACTGATCTATATTTTTAATTTGTTAAATTGTTCACTGTTTTTTTATCATACTTCTGAGTGTAAATTGGTGTGAGAATGTTTAAAAATTATACAATAGTATAGTTTCTACAAAACCTAAATGGCACCAGCAAGCACCAAATTTTACTTTACTAAATTTTTCCCTTTTTTTTTTGTCTGGTTTTTTTTTTAGTTTAAATGTGAAACTCTTGACCTGTACCTGCATGATTTTATGCGGCAAAGCTACTGTCACATGTTTGGCTTATTGGATAATTTAATATATGAGTTTTTTATTCACAGATAAAGAAAACTACAATTTGTACATACAAATACAGCTATAATTAAATGTTGCAATTTGAAAAAAAAAAACCTTATTTGTAGCGTAATTCGGACATTAAACCTGTAGGATTATTACAGTAGGTAAAATGCTAATGCATCTTTCAGCCCTCTGCCTACTTAATAAAAAAGAATAAGTTCAGTTATTAGAGGATTCATTTATTCAATCGGAATGCAAACTTTATGTTCTTTTTACACATGACTATAACTAAATAATAATGATCATCATTTCATAGAATAAAAAATTTTACCTAATAAAATAATAAAGCAGGACACCCCCAGAAAATCTCATTCCTGCTTATGTTAGTAATCACAGTTAACTGCTACACACTGCACTGTTATACAGCAATGAACTGCAGTGTGATGTTCTCTTGTAAAAGCAGTTGCTTGAAAAGCTCACTTCAGAGCATACCTTCACAAGTGTGTGGTATTGCCAGTATGTACTGTAGTATGTATGTATGTATGTATGTATGTATGTATGTATGTATGTGTGTATGTATGTATGTATGTATGTATGTATGTATGTATGTATGTACTGTATATTTCTTATTCATTGATTTACACTCGCACCATTTTTGTGATAATGGTTTATTGGCCAATTTAAAAGTACTTCACCTCTGTTCATAAAAGGACATGCCAAAAGTCTGTCACCGTGAGGAACTGGAAAGCTTGAAATGAACTTTAGAGCTGTGCTGCAAGCAATCCTTAAAAAAAAGCCCAGAGACCACAAATCTTTAGGACTATAATAAAGAAGACAGGGCACTTTATTTTAATTTTATTCCACTGTGGTAGATTTATATATGATAATAGCTCCCTAAAATGCATAATGCTCGCTTACTACTTCTACTTGATGTTTTGATATATGGACAGTTTTTATAATTGTTAAAAATGGATCCCTTGGGGAATTTTTTTCTGTGTGTGTGTTCATTTTCTCCCAAGCTATAGTTTATGATACAGAATTATACAGTGCTTTTAAAGTTTTAAACCTGATTGGTCAGAAGGTGTTGATTATTTTTTTTTTATAACCCTGACAGTAAACCAGTAATTTACGTCACAGAGTTACATTATTAGGCTCGTTCTAATGCATTATTTTCCTGTTATTTACAGCTTACACTTGTATGGAGAAGGCTCCACATAAACAGATTGATAGATCCATGTGACTATATGTTAAAAACGTAAGGAGAAAGACAAAAATATGGCGCTGATAAGAGTATTACTTTTATGGATGGTATAATGTAGCTGACAAAAGGAGATTAAATGGCCATGTCATTAGGCACGCTTTGCGAGTACTGGGTTGGACCCATTTTTGCCTTAAAAACTGCATTAATTCTTCATGGCATATATTAAATACGATCCTGGAATCGCTCCATAGAGATTTAGATTTGTACTGACATGATTGCATCACAGGGTGCTGAAGATTTGTTGGCTGAACGTCCATGATGTGCATTCTCCTGTTCCACAACATCCAAAAGGTGCTCTATTGGATTGAGAGTTGGTCACTGTGGAGGCCATTTGAGTACAGTGGACTTATTGTCTGGTTAAAGAAACCAGTTTGAGATAATTTAAGCTTTGTGACATGGCGCATTATCTTGGCGTTCTATAGGGATGGACATGGTTGGCAACAATACTTAACAATAATTTGTAAAAGTAACTCCACCCCACCTAGTTATGCCTTGTCGTGTTGGCAAACAATGTTCAACTAGGTCTAAAGGGTAAAAAAAAATGTGCCAAGAAAATATTCCCTACACTATTATACCACCATTCGCCTGAACTATTTATACAAGCCAGGATGGATCCATGATGGATTATGTTGTTTACATGAAGTTCTGACCCTACCATGCAAATGTTGGTGCAAAAATCAGACCGGGGAACATTTTTCTCTACTTCTACTGTTCAATTTTGGTGAGCCCATGTGAATTGGTTTCTGTTCTTAGCTGACAAGAGTGGCACCCGGTGTGAACTTCTGCTGCCATAGCCCATCTGCTTCAGCATGCTCTTCAGTATACAGTACCTCAGTTGTAAACTCTGACCTCTGGAACAAACAAGACATTTTGTCTCAGATAACTGTTGCTCACTGGATATTTTCTTCTTTTCCAGACAGTTCTCTATAAACCCTAGAATCTCAGTAGATCAGCAGATTTGGAGATACTTAGACCCGCCCGTCTGACACCACAATGCCATGTTTAGAATCATTACAACCACCTTCTTTTTTCATTCTGAGGTACAAATGTTGTTATAGAAAAATAATCAACTTCTTAATTTCTAACAGTAACTCCACCCAACCTAGTCACTGAGTATTTTCCTCAACAGCATGCCTTGTTGTGTTCCACTGCGGCTCACACATTACTAGACGCCATTGTTTGGCAGCATTTGGAGCAAGTACCACTTGGCAAGATGGAGGAATACATTTATGCCTAATTAATCCCATTTCTTACTTTAGGTATTAAAAATCAATGGCCTATTTAACAACTTTCTGCGATGCTAAACAGGCAATTAGTCACATGCTAATCATTTTTCATACATTTTATGGATATGTTTAAGTTGTGGCTAGCCACGGTGGTGGAAAAAAAAACAGCCGTCGTCTTTGTCTCCTTTCCTCTTCTCATCGCCCTTCTCCTAGTATCGAGTCATTCCCTGTGCAGCTTTATCACAATAGTCACCACGGTGTGGGAATGCTTCACATGCTAAGCTTCTGATAGCTCTGATAGTAATGCAGCATGGGGTGATTGATAGAAAATCCAAAGCTTACCACTTTCATTCTCAGCAAAGCAGCATGATATCCAGACAGGAGGTCTGACTATTAGGGTAACTTAATTAAAGAGAAAACAAAATATAAGCTGTGGCTAATGCTAAATGGAGCTAAAAGTATGTGCAAATGATGACTGTAAGATTTTCAGGATGTCTAGGAAAGCAGTTTGATGCCAGAGAGCAAAGTGAATTGGGACACTGGGAAATGAATGTTAATAATTATTTTTTAACATAAATAAATACCTGTATTTACTTTCATTCATCTGAGCTATCATTGCTGCTCTCACTCATTAAGGGAAGGTTTTGAAAACAGAACCGGTAAGCTTGAGGTAATGAGGGTATGTGTTTCTGTCATTAGCATGTTTCATTTATTTATTTATTTATTTATTCACTTGTGACCACAGCAGTACTCATTGAGGTTTTAATCAAAACTTTCCTCCAACACTTTTGTCTTTGGTCGCAGTGGCACTAAATTAGCCACTGATGAGCTGACACATTAGGCACTCAAAATAAATAAACAAATAAATAAACAAATAAATAAATGAAAGAAGGCTTGTTTGGCATTGATATCGTTCAACAGCTACACCAAGCCCAGCATAAAACCAATTAAACCCAACAGCATGTTTTTCAGAGCCAATTGTAATATCCATCTCCAAAATTAGAATATCCTACACTATGCTCCAGCAATTCATACTACTACTAATATGCTCCTTTACTCCAATATGCTTTTGCATTTGTTTGCTAATCTAATACCCTGATTACAGTATGTGCCGACTCTGTCAGACATGACTCTTTTGTCCTTGGCAAAGTTGCAAATTGTTGCAGGAAATATTTGCTGTTCCTTCATGTCGTCCTCATTCTGGGCCAGATGTATATGTGAAAATAGGTTTTAAAAAATGTGTATACAGTCAGTTGTTTTATTTTAAGCCACGAAATTCAGCTTTTCTGAAACAGTTCTTGCAAGAACAGTATTGTCAAGTGCATTTGGAAAACCTATCAAGCACCATGATGAAACTGGCTTTCATAAAGACTATTCTTGTAAAGCAAAAACAAAAATTACCTTTGCTGCAGAGAAGTTCATTTATACTTACCAGTCTTAAAATTAGAGCTGTTATGAAGGCATGTACATAAAATATGTAAAAAGTCAAGATATGAAATATAATAAATTTCACATTTAAAGCTCCAATTGCAAAAGTAATTAACTAATCTTATTACTCCAAAAGTATAATCAGAGTTATTTGTCATTTAGGTACAATTTATTTAGATTTTAGATGCTCTTTTCAATATGCCCATGAACATGGTTTGAGCTAACAATGATGATGACAGCCATATGAACCGGTTTCGATTCCCAAAAGTCATCCTCTTGGAAGCATTTGAGCCAGATTTGGAGTTATCATTGCTTGGATTGTATCCCACCTTAGTTGTTAGTCTCTGGATAAAAGCATCTGCCAAATTAATAATTGTGATATAAAAGTGTAATCTCACACAATCCTTTTAATTTTACAAGGACTCACAATTTTTAGGCTCTTTGGCAAGTGGCAGATGTCTACCTACAGTAGCTGGACTTTTCACGGTCAGTCAGATACATAAAGGTTTCCATATGTCACAACAGGACAACAACAAATAAATAAAGTTCAAAAAGCGGCAGATGTTAAGGTGCACTTCTGTTTTAGTATTAAATGCAGAATTAGTTTTTTTCCAAGGCCAATATTTAATGTGACCTATAATGCACAATAGCCTCTGACTAACAGATTTTCTTACATGACATTAGTCAATATTAATACAAGTCTTTTAATTGTTCAGAACAATAGCTTTATTATGTATATTTGTTTAATGTATTTTTCATAATCACCCAATATTTGTATTAATCATTCAGGTTTTCTTTTTTTGTGCACTCATCACCTGCAAAATAAAGAGCTGCAGGCATGTGATGATATGATGGACAACTTTAGACAGACTGCATCCATGTGATGGAAACCTGCTTGATGAGAAAAAAGACAGAATTATATAGTCTTAGGTGCTAATACTAGTTGAGAGGACCCAGTTGAGATACTTCAGACAGCTTTCAAGATAACTGTTGATTAGCTTCTGGAGCTTTTTCAGGTACATCCCACTGTAAAGAGATGCCAGGTTATTTGATTCAATAAAATTTATTTATACAGTAAAACCTCAGATTGTGACTAATGTACTTTGCAAGTATTCCACAAGATGAGCAGATTTTTTATTAATGTTGACTTGAAAAACGAGCAAGTACTGTACTGTAGGTTTACGAGTACTGAGTATCATGTATCACGCATACATACATGTTTTCGTTGCCTTTACACCCCCCACACCTCCTCTCTGCTTCACACACACACACTCTCTCTCTCTCTCTGTCTCTCTCTGCTCTACACAGAAACACTGCTCTGTTGCGATTCTTTTTAAAGGTAAAGTGCAGGTTCATTTGTTTGTTTGTTTTACTTTACAGCAATGATTCTGTTAGTATGCGCTCACACGAATGTCATTAGTGATGCTTCTTTCTAATTTTCCGACAAAACAGTTTTTCCGTTAATGTGTGTGTGTGTGTGTGTGTGTGTGTGTGTGTGTGTGTGTGTGTGTGTGTGTGTGTGTGTGTGTGTGTGAAATTCAAATAAAAGTGAAGAAAGGTTTACTGTGTAAGATGAGAAGGGAGAGACAGGAGGGGCTGAAAGTAAGAGTCTTCTCTTACTTTAGCTTTACACATACACAAACACACTCAGGATTCTTTTTTACTTTTTAAAGGTAAAGTGCATGTTAATTTGTTTTATTTTAACTTTATATTTTGTATTAATTATTTTATGTATTCATTTTTGGAGCTGTGGAACGAGTAATTTGAGTTTCCATTATTTCTTAAGAGAAAATTTGCTTTGAATTAGAAGAACGAATTATGCTCGTAATCCAAGGTTCCACTGTATAGTGCTTTTTGCAATTATTTCTCTCACAAAAAAACTACAGGATGATATTGAGATATGGATTCAGACTCATCCTGATAAGGAAGATAGGGGCAAATGTGGGGACAAACTGAGATGGAACAAGAAAGATGTCTTAAGAAGGACCAGAATCAAAAGTAACTTATAGATCTTTACTGTGAGCATCAGGGTTAGTCTGGAAATCCTCTGAGAATATGGATTGACTTTTCTAGACCGTTATCTTATATATACCCATGATTGCCAACCTGGGGTATTGTATGTGCCCCTCTCAAAGAGCCACCAAATATAACAGGGGACATTTGAGCCTTTGACAATCCTTAACAATCAATACTTGACAATCACAATATTCTCTGCATATAAAACGACATAAAGGCTTTTTTGGTCTTACTTCAAAATATACTTTTGTGACCTCTTATATCCACCTTTCAAACAATATTGTCGGGTCAGTTATCAGCTGATTAATTTATCCTGGCTCATCATGTCTGAAAAAAAACAAAAAAGTTCTAATGATTTATAAGTATCAAAGAAAAAAGTAAGACTATTTCTATAACAAGTTATTCTAACTTTGGTTTTACTGAAGGTCAGAGCAGACTCGGGCAGAATGTGTCACTTGTGGTGAGAAGCTAGCTAATGTCAGCATGAAGCTGAACAAAATGAAACAACACTAGGAAACAAGACACCAGGAGACTATTGCTGGTGGCCAAGTTATTTATTTATTTATTTATTGTTTTTTGGAGAAAAAAATACAGTTTGTACTGACAAAAAGATCTAAAAACCTCAGGAAAGCATTTCAAAGGGCCACCACATGCCACGGAGGCATAATTTCAATGTTCAAAGGCTAAGACAGAATTGATAAAACTGATAAAAAAGACACTGTCAAAACAAGAACACGAGTAGCTTAGGAATGTTTTTTTGGTAAAATCTTGCAGGCATGTTGTATGCTGCACTAACAACAGTACAGCAGCCATGGTTTAAAAAAAAAAAAAACAGATTAAACAGGCGATCGAAAGAAAAAAGCCCCAGGGTGCACAATTTTGCACTACATTGGCACTGGCCAGTTTAAAAATAAAGTTTAAAAAAAAATACTTCCTGAAGACCTCAGCAACACAGTTGTAGAAACTGTATAGTTTATTAAAGCTCGTCTCAGCTGTGTAAAAACAAGAGTGAGAAAAAGTGCATCAAGCATTGCTAATACACAAATAGATATGCTTGTTTTTCGTGAACAAGTGTTTCTGCATTTTGTTAAATAGCAGGAAAAAAAATAGGGGATTCTTTGAAGAACCCAGTCAAACTCTGTGAGAGCGACTGACTAATGAATCAAAACAGCATTCTTAGTGGACACAGTCAGTCTTTAATTAAACAAGGCAAAGAATGCAGTTTAAAAAAATATAGATTAAAATATTATTTATATGTCATGCAGTGCAAAAATGCTCTTGACGCTTTTGTCAAAAGGAAAGGAATACAATTTTTCCTGTTGATGACACAGTGAAATGGGATTACCGGAAACACGTGCATGCTTGCAGGTCTTGTTTTGCTGACATTGATGAGTATTTACTGTATCTAAGAAATCATGAGTGATGGGCCGCTCCACTTTTAGCCTTGATGATGTAAGATACATTGACTGTGAAGACAAGCCTGTCTACCTTAAAGCTGAGTATTTGTTGAAAAAGTATTTTCTAAGAGGTTCTAAGATTTTAAACAATCATACAGTATATGTACTGTATAGTGCAGTTAATGTGTAATTAGTACAATCACAAAAGGTTCATGATATGTTGTTGTTGTTGTTGTTGTGTAATTTTTACAACTTGCATGGGCACAAATACATACTGTTGCATAAAAATATGCATGCACATATGAAGATTGATTGCAGAATTAGATAAATCCATCATTATCAGATATCTGTCGAAAGAAACAAAAAGTATTGCAATCTGATAAATATACTGTATACTTTGTTGTTGAAAGCATAATCCCCAAAAAAATGCATTAAAATGTTTTGTTAATATTAATAAACAAAAAGGTTTTTGACTGCATTAGCATGCAGATGTAAATATACTTCTATATATTTAGAATATAATTCAAATATGATTCAGCTATAAAATTCAGGCTTTGGTTGTGTTTTTTTAGTGAATCAACATTGCAGCTATTTAAACCAAGGAGTGTTGAGGTTTGGTGCTCACAAAACCTTTTAAAATAAATTGAATCTTATGGAGAATAAAAAAGATGAAAAACAATATCAAGAGTTCAGTTTACCATGCATCACCAGCATTACTTTAGCACTTTAGGAGTCTATGACGTCAGCTTATAATAGTAGTCCATGACTGCAATGACAATAAATATCCTTTTTCTTAACATTAAATAAACTTTAACATTATGTGACCCAAATCACAGTTACACTGGTAGGGATTTATCACAGGGTGAGATTATTTTGTAAAACATACCTATTATATGCAGCATTGCTCTTAATATATTGAGCTATGGATATTATCGAAACATTTTCTTCTCACCTCTTCCTCTTAAGCATGTTATCCACCCATCCATCCATTTAGGAACCTCTGTACATCAACTAGGGACCGTGGAAGCCAATGGCATTTATTCCCATATTTTACAACCATGTTAGGACCTCTGGTCAACATGGGGTCCTACTTTGAGGAAAAGGGAGTACCCAGAAAACCCACCAATCATGGGGGGATCATGCAAACTCCAACCCCACAGACCCTGAAGCGACAATTGTACCTGGACCATGGAGGTGCGAGACAATGGTGCTAACCACTACACCACTGTGCCAACGTTAATAACAATTTTCCGACATACATTTTTAACATTCAATATACACTTAACTTCCATACAATTAATTTTTCCTTGTATAACTGCCAGATTTTACTTTTTTATTTGGAGGGGGATGTTTATTGGGGATCAAATATATTAATTATACAATTATGCATACTGAAGATAATTATCGATACAGTGAAACACCCTCTTTTTTATAATTACTTCTCCTCTCTCTCTCTCTCTCTCTCTCTCTATACACAACTGTTCAAAAGTTAGGGATCACCTTCTAGCTCCTTGGTCATTACTGATTTTTTTTTCTCTCTACATTGTAAAGCAATGCTGAAGGCGTCCAAAATATGCAATAATATTCTTTGAACAGTTAGTGTTGCAATGTATTTGCTAATTATGATCTGATCATAATCTATAATAATGATCTGATCTACTCATTATTAAACCAGCTTGAATCTGAGGTGTGCTGTTTGTTAATTGGTGATTTCTGAGGCTGGTAACTCTAAATGAAAATTTCCTCTACAGCAGAGGTAAGTTTTGGTCTTGCTTTCCTGGGATGGTCTTCATGAGAGCCAGTTTCATCATTGTGCTTGATGGGTTTAGCAAATGCACTTGATAATACTGTGACGTCTGTGTCAATCAACAACTGACTGTTGTTGTTGTTGTTGTTGTTGTTGTTACATAATTACCTAATTCCATATGAGTTTGGAAATCTCAAGTATTGTTGTAGAATATAGAAAATAAAGCATTAAACAAAACCAAAGAAATTTGGTTTTGACATTTGGCCTATGAGTGGTAGTATACTGTATATCCAAAATGTAAAGTAGATTGTTAAGTTTCAACTGTATAAAAAAAATAAGTAAATAAAAATAAATTAATACTATTGTATAAAATATGGCCATTTCTGGGAATTATGGGAAATATACCATTCGCCCCCAAATCTCTTCCAATTGATCTTCTTGTAGGTTCATAGATAACATATATATATATATATATATATATATATATATATATATATATATATATATATATATTTTTTTTTTTTTTTTTTTTTTTTTTTTTTCAATACAAAGATTTTCTAATATTGTACTGTACCAATTTTCAACATGGCTTTGCAACAGACTTTCTAAAAGCTACAACAGACAAATTTATATATTGTTAATTTTTCTTTTTTAATCCAAACACTATAAAATACTGTATATAAATTTTTGCACCACCTTTGACCATAGGTTTTTAGTATATTCCACTAGGAAGAAAAGCCAGTGCACTACATTTGCAGTTCTTGCATCATTTTCTTCCTCTTCTTTAACAGCTTAATCCTGGTCATGGTCTTGGTTGAGCCAGAGTCTACACTGACTGCATTACACCCTGAGTTGGATTCTAGTCCATTGCAGCGCATCAATACCACACATTTACATCCTCATTTTTATCAGTCTGGATATGGAGGTCCTGGAGGTAACACACACTGGACACTGGAAGAAGAACAAGTGTAACTCTAACAGTTAGTCATGCTTGGGATCAAAAGAAAACCCCGAAGCTGCACGTCAGTGTTCCTCGCAGTACATGAGAGGTTACATCTTTTACAGTTTAGTCACTCTGGATGGACTATTGCACGCTGTTGATCCGATAACTGCTTGCACAGAAAGTGAAATTCATAAAGTGCTTCCTCAACACGCGCTCTGGTCATGGGGCTGTTCTGTATGTCATCTGTGCAGGCCGGCCATCTGGTTACTGCCAGGAGGGAACAAAAGAACTGATGAAGTAAAGAGGTAGAAAAACATTAAGGGAGAAAAAGAAGGTGAAAGGAAAGCAGTGTCTCTGTAGGAAACACTGTACGTGACAAAGCCTTGGAGATTCAGTTCCCTGTATTGACCTGAGAAATGTCTGTGCTGCGGTTGAGCTTCCTGTAAAAAAAAAAAAAAATCTTACAACATAAAGTAAATAAAGTGCCTCTGGTCCATTGGGGAAGTAATAAGGATTTTATGATTTTTCTCTTATTTCTAATATATTTTTATTAAGAATATGTGTCTAAGTGGAATTATTCAGATCTCCTGCAGCTAGTGAAAGTCCCATATCCAAGTCCATCTCGCAGCATATAGGATGTACATTTTGCATGAAGGCTGCAAGTGAGATTAGGGCTTGTCACTCCAGGGATTGTACTCAATGTAAAAATTATTCCATGGCTTTATTTTCCATCAAAAGGAGTGATATTATAGTCAGGCCTCTGTAGCTTCACTACTCTCAGCTTTCCAATAGCCAAGCTTGCACAACTTCACAGACGCTTCATGTATTAGTCTCCCATGATGGAACATGATGCTAGGGATGTTATTGAATATGAATATGTTATTCAAAATGAAGAGATAAGGTATTCTAAACACATACTGCATAATCCTTGCTTTTACTTTTAGGCGAATACTGTATGGTGCATGCTACTAATTTGAGGCGAATACTGTATGGTGCATGCTGTTACTTTGAGGTGAATACTGTATGAGGCATGTTGTTACAGTTTATTAATTTATTTATTCTTTTAAAAGAAAGTTTGCCAGGACATCTGGCTGAGACTAGAAGACCCCAGACAGGACAAGGGGCCTTCCTGGGAGTTTTATTTTTCTACTTTGTTGTCATTATGCTACTCAAGTGGCTTTTTTAGAATTATTTTAAGAAACATTGTTTTTTTTAACTCATCTCTAGGCAGTAATTATGCAAGGAACAACCCCACGACATCTACTTTTAATTAAAAGATTATTTCACTTATCCAAAATAAGCATATACTTTTATATTCTTCAATGAAGCATTTCTGCAAAATTGATCAAGTTCTAAGTCGTGCTTTCCGAATAGGTATACCTTAATCACAATAAGTTAGATTTAAAGGGGCATCTTTGGTAGAATCCAAATTATCATTACTTTTAAAACGCACAAATTGTACTATTTACAGAATTTGGGAATGATGTCGTAAAACTGTCGAACTCACAAAATGCTCCTATTAATTTTTTTGTTTGATCATAGATATAAGCAACAATAAAACATGATAAACATCTTATTATATGTATATGTGCTATTTATTTGCCTATTTGAGCCATTTTAGGGCATTTGTTTGAGGGTGTGTTCTTGACAAATATTTTTAGTTATGCCAAATAGGATGTCTGCTAAAATGTGATTAAAGTTATATAAACAAGCTTTGAAAATATACATGTATAGCAATTAACAGATGTGCTTATCCAGAGCTACTAATTGGTTTAAATTCATCATCAATAAATATATTTTACTAACTAGAATACCATCATTCACATACTGTTGGGAATTTTTTTTTTCATTAACCCTAATAACTAAGAAACAGGAAAGTCTTTATTAATTGCTTAAATAATAAAAAAAAAAAAAAATACAGTAAAAAGTCATCAGAACATGGTGTGGTGCTGGGTGTGATAAGTGCTTTGAGGTAAGAGGTGCTGGACCCTTTTTGGCCATTGGAGGCAATCATTATTATTTTAAATCTGATGCAGGTACCAACAGAAAGCCCATGGAGGGAGTGAAGTACGTGTGGTGGTGTGGGAGAACTTTGGTTAAAAAAATGTATGTACTGTAGGTGCATTCTGGATCAGCTGCTGAGGTTGAACAGGGAAAGACTTTCCAGGAGTGAGTTGCAGTGGGCCAGTCTTGAAATAACAAGAGACTGAACAAGCACCTGAGTGGCCTGTGTGGAGAGAAACCTGTTTTGTTGTTATAAAGAAAAAACTAATATGAGTGGATAAAGTTTGTAATGTGAAAGAAAAAGGACAGTTGATTGTCCAGGGTTACACCAAAGTTGCAGTCAATGACCGAGGATGTGATCTGAAATTTGTCCAGGGAGCTCATAAGATCCTGATGGGGGATGAATCACATAGGATGAACAGCAGTTTGGTTTTGCTGAGATTAAATTTTACTTGGTAATGTGCCATCTAAAATGAGATGTCTGCCAGACATGCAGGGATCTAATTGTTCTGTAAGAGATAGACATTTGATTGTTTACATTCTGAATTTGAGAGAGAAAAGAGAGAAGAAATACCTGTTATAGTTGCTGATGTCTGCAGAATCCGTACTGAGTTTCTTGAGAATGGGAGTATTTCTTGCATTCTTAAACACAGCATTAACAGGAACAGATGATGTAGATTTGTTGAGGGAAGTAATGATGAATAGAAGCAGGTCTTGTAAGATGGCCTGGAGCATTGGGATCCATGCTTAACAGTGTTGTATTGAACCTACTGTAGATATATATCAAATTGCATACCAATTGTATGATAAAAATGCAATGTTACGGTGTTTCTGGTGTCCTTTGACAGCTCTTTGGTCTTGGCCATAATGGAGTTTGGAGTGTGACTGTTTGAGGTTGTGGACAGGTGTCTTTTATACTGATAAAGAGTTCAAACAGATGCCATTAATACAGGTAACGAGTGGAGGACAGAGGAGCGTCTTAAAGAAAAAGTTACAGGTCTGTGAGAGACAGAAATCTTGCTTGTTTGTAGGTGACCAAATATTTATTTTTACCGAGGAATTAACCAATAAATTCTTTAAAAATCCTACGATGAAAATTACAGGCCTCTCTTATCCTTTTAAATGGGAAAACTTGCACAATTGCCCCACTGTGTACATTATTTTTTTTTTTTCTCATGGATACATTTATACACACTCTGGATGTTTTTTCCCCTAAATTTACAAGATTACTAATTTATTCAGTTTAATAAATTAGGTCTAAGCTAGTTGAATAATTAACATTACATGTTTCAACCAACCAAGAGCAAACTGATGTCAGGCTAACCTTAATTTTACTTTTTTTTTCTTCACCATTTGCCACAGGTCTGGTTTCACTCTTCCTCATATTCTTGGGTTATACAAAGAAGTTCATTACAAATTCAAAGTAAACTTGCACAAATCCCATATTTCCCTAGCAAGGTGGGGTTGCCTTTGGGGTTTTCCTTGTATAGCATTGTACATTACCCAGTGGGGGTTTCAGGGAGTTCTGCACTTTAAGATATGACATTCTTTTGGAAGTAATGTTGGCCTTCAGGGGGCTTGCTTAAAACTCAGAAAAGAATGTGTGTGCTGTTTTGTAGCTATGTAGCCATGCACTGGGACTGGGATTTCATGGGATGCAAAAATATATATATAGGTAAAAACTATAAAACAATCACACAAGCAAGATGTTTTTATTTGCATTTAATATATTATGTAACCCAGCGGATGAAAAAAAAAACTATTAACTAAACAGGACTATTTTCTTATCACAGATATGTTAATCTTAATATCAATCAATCTGTATTCACATTCAAATAAATTAATAAATAAGGAATGGAAAAAAGTAAAATGACAAAAAATGTTACATTTTCACTCTATGATGATAATAATCACAGGTACTAAACCCATGCTATTTAAGTCGACACAGTATAGATGCCTGCCTTTATTATTATTTATTTGTTGCCTAATCCTCTTGCTTTTAATTAACTTAGCAAAAAAATCCTTAATGGTTGTTTTTATCTCTATTATCATGAGGCAAATCCCTTTAGCAGCTGAGAAGCATGTATAATTTTAGGGAAATGGGTCGTGATGCTTGGTGTCTTCCACCTTTTGTTTCTCCATAAGCCGCAACTAAATAAGCAAATAATTAAAAATGCCAGGAGTACGGTGGCCCGTCAGTGCATCACACAACAAGCTCCAAATAATAAACAGAAAAAGTAGCGTGTAAACAAGTTAGGAAAACAAAAACTTAAGGCGTGGGTAAACAAATCTCAGAGCAAAGAAACGGGGGAACAACTACAGTAATGCAGGCTTGCAAAAAAAAGAAAAGTTGAGTAAGAAATATTCAAAGGCAAAGACAAATGGCTGAACGAGTTGTGTTTTAGCTCAGATTGCATTCTGCCACCGACCACATTCAAAAGTTTTTTATATGCCCATCTGTTAGGATGCTGTTTTTTGGTAGCATACAGCAATATGTAAAATGGTCCCAATACTTATTTGTTTTCCAATATGGCCTCTATTCCTGTAAGTTTTATATGATATTGGATTTTCAGAATCAGACTGTAGATGCCATCCCAATTTATCACAGAACTTGCTGGACCTGTGCTGCTTCAATATCTAGTGTGACTTCGCTCGATAATGAGGTGCCATACTCTGTTATTGCATTTACAGATATTTAAAATAAGAAACATAATCTATGGTCAAATGTCCTAAATGAATGTTTCTGATTAATAACTAAAAGTGTTTATAAAATCTAAAAAAAAAAACATTTATTAAACAGCATTTTGCACACACAAGTCCATTAAATGTTTCATAGACTTTGTAATATATTTATCAAAAAACATATTTTATCCATAAATTTGGAAATCCGTTTAACATATTACCCTTCCCAATGAGGTCACCACTGTAGATTATTAAAAAATTACATTTTAGTTTCAGAACATTCACGCAACCCTGTACACTTTCAGAAATCCACCGCTATCAAATATGTATGGACAACAGGAATGTGTATCATGAAGGATATTGGAAAGTTTCAAGTTTTTTTCCATTTTTGTTCAGAAGTTAAAAATTGTGATATTGTAGTACAAACTATCAAGGTCACTTTAAAAGTACATTTAAATTATTACTTTATTGTTACTTATTACACTGGCAGGACAAAAAAAAAAAAAGTCATGCATTGTAAGATTTCATTCAGGCACGTTTGAATACAGCACACAATGTTGTGGCCAGTTCATGTGTGAAAATGATTCCTCATGCTCCCAGAACCACTCTTTTACAAGTTGAGTCCCGGGATATGCCTGTGCCGTAAAGGAAAAAAAAACATAGATGGTATAACCTGGCCATTCAGTACACTCAGGTTGTCAGATGACTTCATTTTATTGCTACATAATGTTGCTGAGCCTGGACCTGCACAACTAAAGCAACCTCAGATCATAACACTGCATTCTTGTACAGTGGGGATTATGCATGATGCTTGCATTACTTCATGTGCTTCCCTTTTGCTCATGTTAAGAAAAAAACCTGGTGAGGACATCATCAAAACGAGACACAAGAAAGCCTTAATAAGGCATGGGACAAAAAGGAAAGCTTGGCTGGCTTGTCACTCTGTTGTTGCTACTGTATGTCAATCTGGTTCTAACAACAACATCTTCAGGATTGTGCTTTGACCCAGGTAGGTCTATACCATAAAGATTGCATTACATTTATATTATATATTTAAAATTTTACTTCGAATGTTTAATCAATATTTTCTTAGATGCAATTTTGAAAAAAATGATTACAACTTGACAATTAGTGGCAATGGCCAAATAGCACCTGTGTGTTTATAGTGCATTAAATACTACTTATTTATTGATGTGATAAATGCACAATCCCAATTCTATAGAAAGTCATTGCTAATAATAACAAGTAATCACACCAAAAGGTTCATTATGGCTCTTGCTAGTTGTATATTTGTCTAAAGCAGTATTATTTATTAAGTATATTTAATTAAGTATCTGCTTCTTTTTCTTCTTCTTTTTTATAACTATCAAGTTGCAAAATGTGAAAATAATACTACTTAAGCTAGTACTTTACAAAACAGATTGAGGACAATTAATTATATTTTGATTATAATGAGAACATTCCCATACAAACAATATATATAGTACATGATGTGTACAGTACAATGATTACAATGGATTATTGTGTAAAAGCTGAAAATATTACTATAAAATGTATTTATAAAGTGTGCTTAGTTTTAAAGATGAATTTCTGCCAATTATGTACAGTCATTTGTGAAGTATTCCTCATTTACTGATCAACACCCCTGAGCGAAGTCACGTAAAATGCAAAAAAGGCTAAGATAGAAATTAAATCCAAGGTTGCTGTCAGTGCTTGTAATGATAACAAATGAAGATAAAGTGGTATTTCATCTGCAATATAAAATCAGGATGAGAAGCCTTGAGGGGTAAAAAATGAACATAAAACAAAATCAGTAAAAGTGAGTCATATCGTGGACAAGTGTGCTCTCTGCCTCGAGAGTCATAGAAAGCTAGCACTAATGTTTCTATCATGACTTACCTTAAGTGGATATAGGATTTCATAAGCTGAGGTTCATGTACTGTATAAAACTGAAAGATATTGTTTTGTTGTGCCAAAAAGTAGGTCAGAAGTTATCTGTCAACAGTCCAACACGAGCAACTAATAAGAAGACAAATAAAGACGACAACTTATACTTAGATCATGAGACAGCTAAGAAGTATCTCTAGTTTCAAAAGTTAACATACAGTTCTATTTATTATATACATAATGAGAATAAATTTAAACTCATATTAATACCATGTATCCTGGAGGATCTAAAGCTCATCCCTGAAGGATTGGTTGCAAGGAGGAACAAAACGTGATGAAGGTCAATTGATTGCAGAGCAACATGTCATTTAATTCTCATCTTGTGCAGTTTTAAGTAAGCCATGATACCTCTGTGACCAGCAGCCATCCGGACAAATTGTGTTCTTTAAACCGGACTGGACCTTAAAAAGAGGCCACAGCAAATCATCATTTATTCAGAAGCTTAGGGATTTCACTGATCTTCCTTTCTATCAGCCTGTAGTGTCCTTTTTATCCAGTTAAAGGACTTTAATCAAACTGGAGATTCTAATTTGGACAAGACTGCTGACATGTTTGGAAACAGTTTGGCTATGTTCACTTCACCAACCTGAAATGAGTCAATTTGGATTTTTTTTTTTTTTTTTTACCCTGTATATGTTTCGGACATATACACATACACACACACACACACTCAAATAATATAAATAAATGTATGCCATGTGACTTTATTGGGAACGGCAAATTAGTGTATGTCAGTCATCACTGGTAGCACAGGGATTTCATAGCTGGGTTTCTATCTCCTTCTAAATCCCAACATATACAACCAACTAACTGCTTGCCATCTTCCCGAGTAAAATCACAAGCATATATTTTGCTAAAATTGCATCGATTGTTTGAAATGAATGAGTCATCGCACAAATACAATGTGTTTAGACCCAGATGGTGAATGCTAAAATTTATGATTGGTCACATGCTCGTTGTCACTGCCACAAACATGACAATGACAACTTTTAGCAATCATTATTGCACTTATTGTCTCTTAATGTGGTAGGAATCATTTTGTCTCATCCTTGTCACATGTGAGTGCAGATATAAAGACTTTATTAAAGTGAAAATTTAACAAACAAAACTCAGAAACAGGAAAGATATTAGACAGCATAACAGATGCAGGACTAAGACAAAATGAGACTAGGGTTTAAATAATAATAGAAGAACCTATTTAACAAAGAGACTTAGCTAACATACCTAAGACACAAGACTTTTCTGTGAAATTAGAAACAAAAGATGTCAAAATAAAAGTCCATAAAGAATACAAAACACAAAGTGTCCTCCAGGGGTTAACCCTGCCAACCATCAATTATTCTGATGTGGTAGAATCTTTATCAAGTACTGTATGCTTTTATTGTCATTTAAACCATATACACTTCAGTGCTGCATACAAAAAAACATAAATTTACAACACAAGTTAACAAAAACTAGCTAGCTGACTAGCTGAAACCAAACAGATAAACACTATAAATTTACAAAAAAACTAAGTACCTTACAAAAAAATAACAAGACAAGATAAAGTGCACTTGCAAATGTACAACCAAGAGCAACAAAACAACAAACAACATGACACAATCTAATACAATCACATACAGAGGAATGAGTTGAAGTATTGCAATGAGAACAGCAAACATTTCTTGTAATTAGCAGCGAATAATAATGTACTAAAAAAACAGTCCTTTTGCAAATAGCAGGTAAGAAATGATATGCAAAAAATGCAGTTTAAGGAAGGTGAAAGATTTCTGGTAGGTTGTTGATCAGTGTGTTTGCGCGTCTGTTTATCAGTTAAGTCCCATTTGTTTTGAGATGATTTGAGTTTCTGTGTGTTTGTGTTTTAGCTCAGTCCTTTCTTGTTGAGGAGACGGATGGCTTGTGGAAAGAAGCTGTTACATACAGTAAGCTGGATGCAAGGGCCCGAATGCTTCGTACCTTTTTCTAGATGGCAGGAGGGTGAAGAGTGGGTGTGATGGTTGTGTATAATCAGCAACAATGCTACAGTAGTGGCTTTGCGCATGCAATGTGTGGTGTAGAAGTCTTATTTTTTCGGTTGTCCTCACTATCTGTTGTAGGGTCTTGCGGTCCGAGATGACACAATTTCCAAACCAGACAGTGATGCAGCTGTTCGGGATGCTCTTGATAGTTTCTCTATAGGAGAATCTGTGGTGGAAACTGGACCTTCCTCGGTCTTCTCAGAAAGAAAAGACATTGCTAAGCTTTCTTGTGCAAAGAGTTGGTGTTGAGGGCCCAGGTGAGGTTCCCCTCCAGGTGGACACCCAGCAATTTGGTGCTGTTGATGATCTCCACAAAGAAGCCATTGATGTTTAGCGGAGAGTGGTTGCTCCGTGTCCTCCTAAAGTCAAGATCCATCTCTTTCATTTTATCAATGTCCAAAGACAGGTTGTTTTCTTTCCACCAGTCAGTTAGCCTCTGCACTTCCTTTTTGTATGCTGACTTATCGTTTTTTGCTGATGAGACCCACCATGGTCGTGTCATCGGCAAACTTGATTATGTGATTGGAGTGGTGTGAACACCAGGGGACAGCCCTGGTGGGCCCCACTGCTAATTGTGGTGGTGCTATCCCCAATCCTCACTGACTGAGGCCTTCCAGTCAGAAAGTCCAGAATACAGTTACAGAGGGAGGTGTTCAGGCTCAACAGGCTCAGCTTCTCAATCAGCTGTTGGGGGATGACGGTATTGAATGCTGAGCTGAAATCTATGAACAGCATTCAAATGTAGGTGTCTTTGTTGTCTAGGTGTGTGAGAGCAGATGGAGTGTGGTGGAGATAGCGTCATCCACGGGATATCGTCAGTCCATAGTTAAGACACAAATTGCAGTGAATCTAGTGAGGGGGCAGCAGGTTCTTGATGGGTCTCATGATGAGCCTCTTAAAGCACTTCATGATGATGGGTGTGAGTGCAACAGAATGTTAGTCATTGTGACAGGACAAAAAGGACTTCTTCGGCATGGGGACAATGGTGGTGGTCTTGGAGCACATGGGAATGATGGTGCTGCTCAAAGAGATGCCAGCTGTTCAGCACATGTACTGTATGTACTATAACAACACAATAACCATTACCCCAGTGAATATGTTTATTTCATTAAGCATGGTGGTGGTAGCAATTCTGACAGTGGAACAAATGTGCCAGTAGAGTCTCATTACCCCCCGCCCCCCGACCCCCCTCATCATCTACAGTACAGAGGTTGTGTTATCTGAAAATCTAGCAAAACCTCTGCAGAAGCACTTCCTGGTCACCTGCCCTTTCAATGTCTTGTAATGTCTACTTTAACTCTCATTAACCATTAAACCTCTTGCATATGTATCCTCATTTGGTTTCTTCCAGGTTCTCCTGTTTCCCCCCATCAACCCAAAACATGCTATTAGCTGACTGTAGGTATAAATCAGTGTGTAATGTACGTGATGGACTAGCATATAATTTAATTTGTTTGTTGTAAAATAATTTGTTTGTTTTCCTGCTTCATAACCAGGGTAAAGAAAGCCATTACTAAATATAAAGTAATGAACATTTGAAGATGAATGAGTTAGCATACTGAACAGAGAGGAGATGCAGTGTAGGAGAGCCAAAAATATGCCTCTGAAACCTACAAAACACAAAAGAAGATATGGTTGTTCACTTTAGGAGAGCACCGAGTAAACACTCTCAGCTGAACATTGGTGACTTCTCCGTGATCATTAAGAGCAACACCCACTCTAGTTTCATATCCAAGAAGCCCAACAGTGCCAATAATTTTTTTGGGTAGGCTGAGAAAAGCCTCCAACCCTCCACCCTCAATTTACTCCACATTGAACAAAGGGTCTATAAAGAGCACATTGACAAGCTGCACCACTGCCTGGATAGGGATTTGCTGTCTCTGATCTCATGATCCTACAGTGGATGGCCAGGACAGCTGAGAAGATAATGGGAGTCTCTCTTCACAGACATTTACACCACATGCTACAGTAAATGTGCAAAGCTGCCAAAATTGTGGATGACTACACATACCCCTAACAAACACTCTATACCCCCCTGCAGTCTGACAAAAGGTTTTGAAGAATTCAGGGCCTTACAGTCAGACTATGTAATGTATTTACCATGTGCTTTTGCCAATCAAAGAACTGCTCAGTACCTTCAGTACATTGTACAGTCTTGTGCTGTTTACACACTTTTACAGTAGGAGTCTTTGTGTTGCATGCAATTTGTGCAATTTAACCAATCTTTGTTGGTTTATTGCAATTGAATTTTTGAGTCTGTTTCCAATTCAGAATGAATTCACATTTGTTTAATCAATCAGGTAAATTTACAAACAATAAATGGTCTTAAAAAGAGCTCAAAATGTACACAGTTTTAACAAAACATAAAACTTGATTGCATTCTCTGCAAATACTCACATTTTGCAAAAGTATCTCTTTTTAACTTAATAGGCAGTTGTTTACCATCAACTACTGGTCTGGAGAGTGGGGCAGAAGAATGGCAGGTAAAAAATATCACTTTGGATGCGATATGACATTTATAATATTTATTTAAAAATTTTAGTAGTTTAAAGCAATATAGTATCTTGAAATAAAGCCAACATTTGCTAATCAAATTAACAGTCTATCTATGATTTAAAGCTTTAGTTGCTTTATGTAGCACCATGGTCCTAATGGAAGTTGTATACATGGTATGTATTAATGTAGCCTATGTATTAATGTAGATAGATAGATAGATAGATAGATAGATAGATAGATAGATAGATAGATAGATAGATAGATAAAGAAGACACCACAGTATGTAGCTGTTTTTTTTTAACAAGCAAAATATGCTTTTTATATGATGCCAGCGATGCATCATATTTATTGGGATGCATAAAAATGTACCACACATGTGTTGGTGATTAATTCTGTACTGAAATATATTTATATATTTATAAACTGTTAAAGTAACATTATATGTACAATTAAAGTTAACATATACAGTAATTACAAAAACATATAAAAGCATTCTATACTTACCGCAAGATTGTACTGTACACTAGCCACAAGATCCCTCTAGTAGCAAAATTTATTGGCGTTCCACAAAATTAGAGAAAGATGCGGAAACTTTTGTTTGCTTATGCGCAGTGAACGTATGTAGGACGGATTCACAGGTAGAATAAATTTATAGAACACTGGCTTAGGATTTTTTTTCCAGCCTGACCTGATTGGTCAAATGGAGTCATGTGATTATTGTTGCTGCATCTGATTGGTGAAACAGTGTTACAATGTGGTAGATCTACCGGCTGCATGTGTAGAATAAAGGGTTAGAAACGTAACGAGTTGAGTGTAGCCGAATGTAGCGGAGTAAGAGTTTTTTCTTTTCAAATATACACAAGTAAAACTATATATACTGTACATACATACATACATACATACAATGTGAAACCCCCCCCCAAAAAAAACAAAAATCAAAAAAAACTGCCTGACCTTTGCAGAAAGAGGCTAGGGAGACAGGGGATGTGTGTAATTTAGGGGGGGGGGGGGTTGTTAGGGGAGGGTGCGGGCTATTAATCTTATGTATGATATTTGAGAAAGCAAGCATGATATCTAAAAGGAAATTAGGTGATTATTGTGCATGATGAGACACAGCCTAAGCAATAATTTTTATGTAGCGAGAAATAGAGCCTAGTGGTTTAATTGTCAGTGTTGATCTGTTGATTAAACTGGGTTTGGTGTCAGTATCTTATTTTCGGCATGTTATGGGTTGTAACGTATGAGGTAAAAGCCTTTACATGATGTTAATATCTATTTAACACAAGTACTGTAAGAAAGCAATTGCCAGTGATTGAACATCAGCATGTCATGTTAATTTTCCGTTTGCTCTAATTGATTCACTTTATTAAGGTCATGTTCACCGCCGCTCTAAATACTCCTTTTGAGCCCCCTTTTTAGCACTTAATACCATCATGTTCACACTTAGACTGGTAATGAATGGGACAGTGACACCTTATTAACAACTGTGGTCTTAGACCATGTGGTGAAGGCAGCTGTTGAGTCGTTCAGTATGCAAATGTGTTTGAAAATGTGTAGGGAAATAAAAACTGGTAATAGAATAATATAATAGGTGAAGCACTGATATAAAATCACTAAGGAATGAAAGAGTTTTGGAGGGATGTCTATAGAGAAATAATGAATGACAAGATGGTGAGATGAGGTCTGGTGTAAAGTGAAGTGACTAGGTGCATTTACATGAACAAAAATATTCCAATAATAATTGGATTAATATCCCACCTGGAATAAAAAAGCAACATGTAGATCACATTTTTTCCCCTTGTCTCTTAAAGTTATTAAGATAAAAAAAAAAAAAAAAAAAAAGCATGGGGGTTTTTTTTTTTTTTTTTTTACCAAGACAGCATGAAGACTTTCATGTGAGGGAAAATGTATTGACTTTTTCAAAGCCCTTACATTGGAGATGTCTTCCATAAATAGTAAATAGTGCTTGACAAATATATTATAAGAGCTGGACACAATCAGAAAATACATCAATGACAGGAAATGGGTAAAAACAAGACTTGAACCTTCTAACCAATTAGAATTAAGGATTCAGAAGTGCTGTGTTATAAAATCCCACAGTATATACAATTACTTATCTTTTTTTATTCATCCCAAAATAACACCATTGTATTTTAGTGCACTGCTTAGTAAAGTCAATCTGTGGATTTCTACTCTTGGACTTGAACTTAGACTGCCAGAAGATTGGATTCAGACCCTTGTTACCTCTTCTCAAAGCTCACATCTTCTTGTTCAAATGCCAGGCCGTGTAACATCATACCTGAAAATGAACAGTGTCATTTTGGAAATGTCAGGAAATGTAAAAGCCTCTCCAGTCCAGCCTTTTGCAGCAATCAGTCTTCTTGTAAGACGCCACACCAATTTCAAGTCCGCTCGCCAGTATTTTCTGTGTCTGCTAAGATACCAAATATAGCTAGGCCATTCCCAAATGTGTGGCTGTGTACAACTATATGGAATGAGAGCATTGATGATTTACAACTCTATGAACACACTGACCCCTAAAAATAATATATACTGGATAAGACCGCTGTCTATATTGTGCCATTACCCATGCCTTCCTTTCGGCTTTGCATCTCCTGTGCCCGAAGCGACGCTTTTGCTAAGTGTGTGTTCGCTCTAGAGTAGCGTGAACCATGCTCACACTAAATGGATTCTTTGTGATAACCTCTGAATTGCTACCCCACCAAAATAAACACAAATGTCAATCTGAGCTCGTCTACAATGGCAGCAAGTAACGTAAGCCTATTTTGCCCTGAGTTAGGAATAGCTTCTTAATGCTTTCAATTTCTCTCAGCCTCAGAGACAGCAAGGATCATAGCCAACATTAAAAATGCTGATTTCATACGAACAGCTGTCATTACAATGTGAAGTTATAATACCTTTCACTTCATGCAAATGTTTAATGCATGTAATTAGCTTAAGAGTCTGTGTGTGTCAGACGACTTTGGCCCACTAGCTATTTAAAAATCAATACCATTTAAAACATACTAAATGGTTCATTCAACTCCATACATATGGTTTGTAGTGATTAATCTGGCTAATCAAGGAACATCGATGTCCACCATCCTGTATCGTTCATGTTAATTTAGTAGAAAGACAAAAGAGTTTTATTTAATTTCTATAATGCTTATACAGCTTTATAGAGTTCAGCATTTTAACCTCAGTAAGAAAGCCAAGTGTTACATGACAACTAAAAACTCTCTAGGATGGATGTAGAAGGAAAACTAAACCCTGAGAGAAATGTAGATTTATCGGTTTATTGGTTCACGATGCCCTGTGATGGACTGGTATCTCACCTGTGATGTATTTCTGCTTCGTGCCCAGTGTTTCCAAGATAAGATCTGAATCTTCTACTCCCCTTACCAGACTAATGCAATTACTGAAGGCAAATAAATAATTGATATAAATAAAAACATTCTGTCTCTACAGATAATAATGTCACCTTAAATCATAACCGATGCAAGCCTATAAATATTAACAAAACTAAATAAATTCGAGTACCTCTGATTTGACTTCAGACTGTGGCACTAAAGGAACAATAACATCAAATAATTTGAATCCAAACACATAATATCTGTTTAATACCAAACCTGGTGTGAGTGACTATAGCACACCTCCATCTTGTCTGTTTAGGCAAGGGTTATGTTTATAACTATCTCCGGATGAAGTTGACTCATAAGCTCCAATATACTCATGCACTCTGAGTCATGTTTCTGTCCGACGAATCATATCATGATCTATGATCATTTAATTTATAATTCTTGCCTGGGGCATAATAGAGCTAATATTCTGAAGCCCCCGCTTCAGCCTATGCTTTCTGTTATTAGCAATGAATTGGTTTATTTTATTTGATGTTTTCCATACCTGGTTTCTTAGACACAGTCTGGATTTCTGGGAAACAAAGTTTCAGTAAACAGTTAGTTTAAGCCGTGCAATCTGCCTACTAACAGGGCTCCTGATGAATTAAGAATAACCGCACTAAGCATGTTAGGTAGATGGCTATAAAGTAGCATAGAACTTCCCAAATAAACCCTAAAGATACTGTAATGCGCTGCAGTGTAGGAAAACCTGTTAAATTAAAAAGAGTACAGGAGTTAAAATGCTTTACAGAATTTAGTAATTTTGATTAATATGATTGAAATACAAGGAGGTATCAAAATGTTGCAAGACTAGTTTTGTAATACACCAACAGATGGCACCACAAGGTGGAACACACACTCTAACAAGGTGGAACACCTTACACACAAAATAATCAGATTGTCCCTGATGAGCAAGCCAAGGGCCATGGTGACAGCGGCAAGGAAAAACTCCCTGAGATGGCAGTAGGAAGAAACCTTGAAAGGAACTAAACTCAACAGTGAACCCATCCTCATTTGGGTGATTACAGACAGCAGGGATTGATCTGCAGCTATACTGTGTGTTAGGAGGCTGGTCGTTCAGTATAACAGGAGATGTGTTCAAGTTATTATGGAGTCCAGTTCGTTACTTGAGTAGACTGTAGGGAATTCCAATCCTGAAATATCAAAGAACATCACTGGAAGAAAACAAGAGATCAGGAAGACCTCCAATGAACGTAACCCACGAAAATATTAAAACCATTCGTCAACTTGTGCATGATGATTGTCAGAGAACAATCCACAACATTGCTGCCATTGTTGATGTGTTATACTGAACTGTCCAGGCAATTCTCACGTGTGATTTGAACATGCGTCATGTCAGCTTACCGTGGATGACCCGTCCTTTATGTCAAGGGACATATCAAGAGACTATCATCTTCATGACTGAAAAAGGCGAGGCAGGTCCTAAGTCCAACAAAATGCATAAAGGATTAGTCCCCAGACCACCAATAGCTAGACCATCAATTGCAAATTCTACTGGCAGGTTTTGAAGTGTCTGAGGGAGGAGAGTGCAACTTAAACAGGTGCTACTAATTTAGAATCATATATATATACAGTGGGGCAAAAAGGTATTTAGTCAGCCACCAATTGTGCAAGTTCTTCCACTTAAAAAGATGAGAGAGATCTGTAATTTTTATAATAGGTATACCTCAACTATGAGAGACAAAATAATTTTTAATAAAATCCAGAAAATCACACTGTAGAATTTTTAATGAAATGATTGGTAAATTTGTCTGTAAAAGAAGTGTTTGGTCACCTACAAACAATCAAGATTTTTGGCTTTCACAGACCTGTAACTTCTTCTTTAAGAGGCTACTCTGTCCTCCACCCGTTACCTGTATTAATGGAATCTGTTATCAGACACCTGTCCAGCCTCCAGTCACACTCCAAAATCCACTATGGCCAAGACCAAAGAGCTGTCAAAGGACACCAGAAACAAAATTGTAGACCTGCACCAGACTGGGAAGAGTAAATATGCAATGGGTAAGCAGTTTTGTGTGAAGAAATCAACTGTAGGAACAATTATTAGAAAATGGAAGACATATAAGACCACTAATAATCTCCCTTGATCTGGAGCTCCACACAAGATCTCACCCTATGGGGTCGAAAAGATCACAAGAACTGTAAACCACATGAAGGGGACCTAGTGAATGACCTGCAGAGAGCTAGGACCAAAGTTACAAAGGCTAGCATAAGTAACACACTGCACCGCCAGGGACTCAAATCCTGCAGTGCCAGACGCTTACAGTGGTGTGAAAAACTATTTGCCCCCTTCCTGATTTCTTATTCTTTTGCATGTTTTTGCCATTTGTGGATAATGGCTCTCACTGTGGTTCGCTGGAGTCCCAAACTTTAGAAATGGCTTTATAACCTTTAACAGACTGATAGATCTCAATTACTTTTGTTCTCATTTGTTCCTGAATTTCTTTGGATCTTGACATGATGTCTAGCTTTTGAGGTACTTTTGGTCTACTTCTCTGTGTCAGGTAGCTCCTATGTAAGTGATTTCTTGATTGAAACAGGTGTGGCAGTAATCAGGCCTGGGGGTGACTACAGAAATTGAACTCAGGTGTGATAAACCACAGTTAAGTTATTTTTTAACAAGGGGGGGGCAATCACTTTTTCACACAGGGCCATGTAGGTTTGGATTTTTTTTCTCCCTAAATAATAAAAAACATCATTTAAAAACTGCATTTTGTGTTCAATTAGGTTATCTTTGACTAATAGTTAACGGTTTTTGATGAGCAGAAACACTTAAGTGTGACAAACATGCAAAAGAATAAGAAATCAGGAAGGGGGCAAATAGTTTTTCACACCACTGTATACTAGTACATGTCCAGGCCCATCTGAAGTTTGAATGCGGTTGTGTGCTGCCGGACCCGGCCGTGAACATTCGCACCGTGTCGGGAAGTTATTTGAGGATACGGGCCTGTCGCACAGTGCGAATACAAGTAGGTGCAATCATTCTTTCTCACCCATTCTTTGTGGCAGACATCGAGGATGATTGTATCTTGGGGTTAGACATTTTGGAAAGGTGGGGTGCGGTACTGAATCTCGCGGACGGGACTCTGCGTGGTAATTTCGGGTTAGCCAGGTTGCTAGTGCCCAAAGCGCAGCCGGACGTGTTAGTAGCACTTCCGGTGGACGCGCCATGTAAACATCCAGTAGCCGACCGAGCGAGAATAATGGCCGAGCTGTTGCGGCGTAGCAGTGTGGGGCTAAATCAGACGCAGACCGACGCCGTGAAGTCCCTTTTGCACGAGTTCGCGGATATTTTCGCGGTAGATGAGCGCGAGTGCACTTATACCAATTTGGTGCAGCACAGTATCGATACGGGTAACGCCACTCCTGTTTGGTTACATCCGAGACGCCTCCCGTTAGCTAAACGAGCTATAGCCGAGCAGAAGCTGCGTGAGATGGCCGACTCGGGCGTCATAGAGCCAGCGTCCGGACCGTGGTCTTCACCCGTTGTACTGGTGCGTAAAAAGGACGAATCGTGGCGTTTTTGTGTGGACTACCGGCAGTTAAACGAGGTGACGCGCAAAGATTCTTATCCGTTACCGCGAATAGATGATGCGCTGAAACACGTTGCGGGCTCGGCGTGGTTTAGCTCGTTAGATTTGCGTAGCGGGTACTGGCAAGTAGAGCTCGCCCCGGAAGCACAACCCAAAACCGCGTTCTCGATCGGGCAAGGGCTATGGCAATTTCGGCGCATGCGTTCGGCCTCTGCAACGCTCCAGCTACGTTCGAACGATTGATGGAGAGAGTATTGGCGGATATCCCTCGCAACCGTTGTGTCGTCTACTTAGACAATTTACTGGTGCACGGCAAGGAATTTGCGGTCGCGCTAGCTAACCTACGGGAGGTGTTTCTAGCTATCCGGCGGGCGAATTTGCGGCTCAATCCCAAAAAGTGCCAGTTGTTGCGGCAAGAGACTGTCTTTTTGGAACACGTGATTAGCGGTCAAGGGATTGCCACCGATCCAGCCAAAATTGCTGCGGTACAGAATTGGCCGGAACCGTCGAATGTGTCGCAGCTACGCACCTTTCTCGGGTTAGCGTCGTACTATCGCCGGTTTGTGAGGGATTTTGCCACGATCGCCAGCCCGCTGCACTCTGTTACGGGAAGCTCTGGTTACGTCACCCGTTCTCGAATTTCCTGATATAGCTCGTACGTTTATTCTCGACACGGACGCGAGCGATGTAGGGCTGGGGGCCGTCCTGTCTCAGGTTTCCGAGGGCAAAGAGCGTGCTGTCGCTTACTTCAGCCGCGCGTTGTCTGGGCCGGAGAAGAATTACTGCGTCACACGGCGCGAGCTACTAGCGGTCGTCGCGGCCCTTAAACACTTTAGGCCGTATTTATACGGGCAATCATTCTTGCTGCGGACCGATCACGCTTCGCTGGTGTGGCTGCTCAGTTTTAAAGAGCCCGAGGGGCAGTTAGCGCGCTGGCTCGAGCGGTTGCAGGACTATAACTTTACCGTTCAGCACCGAGCGGGTAAATTGCATGCTAACGCCGATGCGTTATCCCGCCGGCCGTGCAGCAAAGAGCGTTGTCGACACTGCGAGCGGGTTAAAGAGCGTGTGGGCGGTCACGACATCGAACACTCCCCGACCCCCGTGAATCATAACATTCGCCCTGCGCAGTCTCCCGAAGCCCCCGTCGGTAATCGGCCGTCCGAGCCGGCGTGCAGCCGGGCTACTGCGTCACCTAAACCATCGCCTGTGGTCGTTTCGCCTGTGCCACAGATGGACTGCGATCAGCTAATGGTCGAGCAGGAGAAGGACCCGGCGCTGCAGCGGATATTAGGTTGGGTTAACGCGGGCCAGAGACCGGATTATGCCGCCTTTGCCCACCTGGGACCAGAGGAAAAAGCTCTCCACTCGCAGTTTAACCAACTAGCGTTGCGGGGGGGTTTACTCTATCGCCAATGGGAACGGCCGGTCTTTTCAGCTGCTGGTGCCGCGGACTTTGCGGGCATGTGTGCTGGGGATGGTTCATGGTCATGCAGGTTCGGGACACTTCGGGGTAACTAAAACACTGCGGCGGTTGCGTGCTCGGTTCTACTGGCCGGGCTGTCATACTGATAGTGAACTTTTTGTTCACAGATGCGACGTCTGCATGGCAAAGAAGGGCCCTACCCAGCGCTCACGAGCACCCTTGCAAGACTTTCGGGTGGGGGCGCCCATGGAACGTATGGGCGTGGACATTTTGGGGCCGTTCCCCATCTCCGATCGCGGGATCCGTTATGTGCTGGTGGCAATGGATTATTTCACCAAGTGGCCGGAGGCGTTTGCTGTTCCTGATCAGAGCGCTTCCACCACGGCTCGAGTGCTGGTGGATGAGGTGTTCAACCGATTCGGCGCCCCGGAGCAGTTGCACAGCGATCAGGGGCGTAACTTTGAGGCGGAGGTGTTTGCAGCGGTGTGCGAGCGCCTCGGGGTGAAAAAGACCCGCACCTCGCCCCTGCATCCACAAAGTGACGGCCTCGTGGAACGATTCAACCGAACACTCACCACCCAACTCGCCGTGCTTACCAGCGACCGGCAGAAGGATTGGGACGAGCATTTGCCTCTCGTGCTTTGGGCTTATCGTACAGCAGTGCAGGAGTCCTCACAACTGACGCCAGCTGCGTTAATGTTCAGTCGCGAGTTGCGCACGCCTGTGGATCTGGTGTTCGGGCCCCCTCCACAAGTGGATTTACCCACGAAACCAGGTTTGGATTATTTTTTTTCGTTGAAAGACAAACTGTGCCGTGTCCACGAGTTGGCGCGTAGACACTTGGCGGATGCCGGGGTTAAGCAGCGCCGCGTGTACGATACTTACAGCCGGGGGCGGAACTTTGCTACTGGGGAGCAGGTTTGGGTGTATTCCCCCGGAAGGAAAAGGGGGCTTTCCCTAAGCTTATGTCGCACTGGGTGGGCCCCTGCACGGTCGTTGCACAGCTCTCTGAGGTGGTCTACCGGGTGCGGTTGACGGGGCGGTCGCGATTGGTCGTGCTCCACCGGGACCGTCTGGCTCCTTATCAGGAGCTGGTCCTTCTCTGGATGCCTCAGGATCCTCGCAGGGTTGGCCTTTGTATACTGAAGCTGGTACAATCTCCAGATGCCTCAGGATGGGTAGAAAAGTTAATTGACAGATGGAACAGATGAAGAGAATTAGCGTAGTTGCCATTCAGGATAGATGTAATAAAGTGTGAAGTTATGGGATGAGTTACGTGTATGTCAGATTAAAGAGATGCGTCTTGAGTCTACTTTTAAACTGGGAAACTGTGTCTGAGCCCCGAACACTGTCTGGAAGGCTATTCCAAAGCTAAATATGCTAAATATGAAAAAGCCCTACCCCCTTTTGTAGATTTTGAAATTCTGGGAATTACAAGAAGTCCAGAGTTTTGTGATCTTAAGGAGCGTGGTGGATTGTAGCGTATCAGAAGACTGGTTAGGTATGTGGGAGCTAAACCATTTAAAGCCTTGTATGTAAGTAATACTATTTTGTAATTAATTCTAAACTGAACAGGTAGCCAGTGCAGGGATCATAATATTGGGGTTATATGGTCATATTTTCTGGATCTGGTAAGAACCCTGACGGCTGCATTTTGGACTAACTGAAGCTTGTTTATTGAGGATGCAGGACAGCCACCTAATAATGCATTACAATAGTCCAGTCTGGAGGTCATGAATGCATGAACTAGCTTTTCTGTATCAGATATGGATAAGATGCTCCTAAGACGGATAAGAAAAGGATTGGGAGAATGTCATATGGTCAGATGAAACCAAAATGGAACTTTTTGGTAAAAACTCAATTTATCATGTTTGGAGGAGAAAGAATGCTAAGTTGCATCCAGAGAATGCCATACCTACTGTGAAGCATGGGGGTGGAAACATCATGTTTTGGGGCTGTTTTTCTGCAGAGGGACCAGGACGACTGATCCGTGTAGAGGAAAGAATGAATGCGGCCATGTATCGTGAGATTTTTGAGTGAAAAGCCCCAAAACATCACTGCTCTAGAGATCTGCATAATAAAATACCAGCAACAGTGTGTGAAGACTTATAGAAAACATTTGTCCTCTGTCAATGCCAACAAGATGAAATTTTGGTAATGACCAAATACTTATTTTCCACCATCATTTGCAAAAAAAATTCTTTAAAAATCCGGAGATTCTGAAAAAACCTGAAAAAATCCTGTGATTTTCTAGTTTTTTATTATTATTTTGTCTCTCAAAGTTGAGGTATACCTATAATGAAAATTACTAATAATATAATTAATAGAAAATGTCAAAATTTATGTGGACGGCATTTCCCAGGCTGCCACACATATATTGTATAATACATATTCGCCTGAACATGAATAGAAATACAATACCACAAATGTGCTTCAGGGACTTTTGTGTTTCTTGTTTCATCTTTTTCTTCATACAGTATCCATGGCTTTTCCAATCGGTGATATGCTTATTCTTGTTTATTTCTTTTTAAATAAATTACTGGCATGACAGCTACTCTGATTTTCATTACTCTCATCACTTTTCTTTCTAGGCTACTCTGACAAGTATAAAATATTCAAAAGCCAGGTTCTGGCAAAAGACAGCATTGACTGTGTCTTGCAAGATGATGTATGACTGTATATTATGATTTATTCATTAGCAAACATACCGTAGATTTAGTCTACTCCAAGGCCCACACTCTTTAACGCTACTTTCAGCAATAATGTTGAGTAAATCTTGCAGCCCACACAATGCGTGCACACACACACACACACACACACACACACACATACACACACACAGAATTTAAAATAATTTATTCTGCATTTTGAAATGCATGGTCATTAAAAGCAGCAATGTATTATTCGTTTATCGTACACCTAGGTGGCTTCATTAAACTTTTACTCGTGCAACGCTGTGTGGAATTAACTTGATTTTAGGCAAAGAAGCCTGATCAATTTGTGCTGAGAGGCCCTGCACAGAAAGTCGATACAACATATTGTGTGCAATGCCAGATATGATACGTTTCCCTGAAGGGGAAAACTTATATATTATCATGGCTGAATCCTGATGCAAGCAAAAAAGAGAGACATTAAGTGGGAAGAATTAACCACAACAAACGAGGCCCTTAGTGGAATGCTTAGGATTAAATTTAATCAATTTTCCATAATGAGTCCAAAAATAATTGGCAGTAGCAATATTTTCGGCTGATATCAGCTTTTTGTAACCATATTGAATATTAGCTCTAGAATACTGACTCAAGGGATAATTCATTTATGGCCTGCGGTGGCACATGAAAAGCTTATGCCATATAAAGAACAACAAAGCAGCCCATGAGCCTATTACACCCGGCAGGAGGAAAGAACTAGATCGAGACTTTTGCTGTACCTTGGGAAGCCGGATATCCGAGGTCTAAATTATATCATCTGAGTTTAAAAATGGGGTAAAAAAACTATTGTAGTTTTAATAGTTTGAGGAGATGTTCCTGAATTAAAAACATGGAGCTCTGTCTTATAGAATTGATCACTGTAACTATCAGCCCTTGATAAATTATTGGTTGAAATAATTAAATTGTGAAATTGGTTTCTTTCTGACACACTGTACCAATTTTTTTATGATGTTTATGCATTGGGATTTGATGCATGCAACATGAAAAGGACTCAAGTAAATCAAGTGTGCAAATTTCTGTGTTCATTTACAGTCATGTGTAAATAATCATGTGATCATAGCAGGTCTTAGTATTAGGTAAATACAACCTCAGACAAACAACAACATATAACCTTTTGTGACCATTTCATTATTTATTTATTAACCCTTAGTACCCCCTTAATGTCAAATTCTATAAGCTTCCACATAATGTAAGAGGGTAAGTTTCAGCCACGTGTGCGGACCTCTATAAAAACAGACGTTTTGGCAGTTTCCTAGACTGGATCTTTCAGGTACGTCTTAACACAAGGCCAAAAGGAAAGACATAAGCAGTGGTCTTAGAGATGCAATCATAGCTGCACGTCAACCTGGAAATACTAAAAATTAATATAATAAACCTTATTTCCAAACAATTTTGACTTCAACATTCTACAGTGAGGAAGATTGTTCATGGAAAGTGGAAAACATTTACGACAGTTGTCTTTAATTCCAGCACATTCACCCTAAGGTTATTTCATGCAATGCCTAGATAAATACAAAAAAAAAGTTAGCTAAATCTTAAAGCCTCAGTGAGTATGTTACAAGTCCATGACAGCACAATTGAACATGTATTGTTTTTTTAGAAAAGTGTTTCCAGGAGAAACTCTCTTCTGTCTAAAAAGGTCAAAAAAGCATGACTAAGATTTGCAAAACTGCATATGAACAAACCAAACAAGGATGGGCCAAAATGTAAGCACTAATAAAGTCATACAAGAAACAATTATTTCAAGGTATTGCTGCTAAATGTGAATCTACAAGCTATTGAATCGTTGGGGTACTTACAGTACTATTACCCAAATATTTTTTTCCTTTTTTGTTAATAACGGCACAGTAAAGACAGTTATATATAATTTTTGTCTAATACTAAAACCTGCTGCCATGCTAAGCTTTTTATTTATTTTTTTTTCAAACAGCGTCAAACTTATGTACCAATTTTAGAGTGAAATTGAGCAGATTGAGTCATGTGGCAACATATACAGTAATGTGCTGTACACATGCAATTTATTCACAAGACATGCACTGAATTAATCAAACTAAAAAGATTTATTTTCCAAGATTTTTACCTCTTATTTCTTAAGTACTTGCACTTACATGGCATGAAATAGTGACAATAGCTGATGAGATAATAATGTAGCTCCCAAATAATGGTTATTTTTTTTATATTTCCTCTTCAAGTATAATGACATGCACTGAAAGCTGAATGAAAAGCAGATTGCTTGTAGTTTATGAGTGAATTTGTGAGCATTTGTGCTTGTGCCATGTGGTAAGTTGGTGAATTCTTTCATAAAGTTGAAGCTCAGCACTCTTCTTTCATGTTGTAATAATGTTTTGGATACAGATCCTTACCCAGTCCCAGCGATTTTAATGCTTTTGCTTCATACAGAACAATAATTTAACCTTTTTGAAATGACAGCTTTTCATTTATTTATTTATTTATTTATTTATTGTTTGTTTGTTTGTTTGTTTGTTTGAACTAAGCAGTCTTTTTCCATTGTTACGAATAGCATCAAAAACACTGAAGCCGGAAGCGCAATTTAGCATGTGTAAAGCTAATAAACATTTTATTTAATAAATTTTATTTTGCTTTAACTATTTAAAAGTTTGAATGGCAATTCTTTTTTTATTACTGGTACACTAGTGAAATCTTGTATTCATGCAACGCCATGTTTAAGTCTCACTGGAGCATCAATACTCAAGCAACACCCATTTCCTCAGATTAGTCTGTATAGTCTGAATAATTAAATCAAGCAGATCAAATATTGGCATATTCGTTGCCTCTCATCAAGCCAGTGCGTCATTAAGCCCATAATATTTTAATTGTCCTCACAAATGCAGATGAGTGTATCAAAGTGCATTACTTTCTTCGAGAAAATAAAGGCCAGAGGAGGCTTTAATAGTCGCAGAGATGGCAAATTACAAAAGTCATGTCAGAGATGTGCATTAGTAAAAGACTGCATGATGCTAATGAGAACAAGTGAAAAATACACACCCTATTAAAGACACAGTCTGCCTGCAGAGAAAAATGCTAAGATGCCAAAATCGCAAAGGGAGTTGGGCGCGTAGTTGAAACTATTGACATGATGTGTATCTCTGGCTCGGCTCCAGCCATACGAGGCTATCAGAGCACATGCCTCCTCCTTCTACTCTTGCCATTTCAAGCAGAAGGCCTGCGGGTGGATACGCTAACATCTGGCTGGTGTAAATTCTGTTTAAAGCTCTTATTCTGATTCATGAAGGCTCCCGATCAAACTAAAATATTTTTCTCCCAATTCAAGTCAGAATTCAAACCAGAAAGTCTCTGCATGGGTCATCAGCATAAACTTACTTTCTTAAATGCTTTCCTGGGTTGCCAGGTCTGATGTCAAAATTAGACCATTGGTTATTTCAAACCCTAATAGTGAATAAAACCTTTTTTTTTTTTTTAATCCTGACTCTTCCAAACCTTATATTGTGCTCCAACATTACATTCAGTTTTCTTTTCATGTGAGTTTTATTGCTGTCTATCTAGTTAAATTACCTAAGTTAAAAAAAAAAATGATAAAATGGATGCCCAGAGCAAGCTCAGTTATTTTTCTGACTTGTCTCTTTGAATATAAAATAAAAATGACGTGTGCAGGAAAGAAGCATTGTCTCACTGTACTTTTCCCATCTGGTTAAGTCTGGTTACAGCATTACAATGCAATACAAAACTATTAGAAATCAACTCCCAGATGTAGATTTCTTTCCCAAACAATCAAATGAGAGGGGTGACTAAGGTAAAGTTATCTTAGAATGGATTTAAAATGAAAACTATAAGGAGTTAAGTTAATTCAGGACTTTTTTTTCACGTATAAAGGCATAAAACCAATTGACATTTACAGAAACCTTCGAGCACAGTATGGTAAAAAGACCCTAATTTGCAGTAAAACATTTGAAGGATGCAAACATTTTAAAGAATGTCTGAGGTGGTTCAGAGCCCACTGCATTAATTTCCACGAAAATTCAGATAATTAAATGTCCGATGTTTGAAAATTAACAGATAACTTCTTGCCAACTTGTGGAAGAAACACATGTGTCTGTAAGAACTGTACACTCCTTACAGAAAAACATCTTTGAGTTATTGTCACATCCTCCATACAGTCCTGACCTCGCTACAGTTTTCACATGTTTGGGCCGTTAAAGGAGCTCCTGGGAGGCCAGGATCATACTGTAAGTTTGACTTATTTTTCTGTATTGAGTTTGCATGTTCTCCCCGTGCTTGATGGGTTTCCTCCAGGTGCTCCAGTTTCCTCCAGTTTCAAAAGCATGCAGGTTAGGCTAATTGGCATTCTCAAATTGTCTGTAGTGTATAAATGAGCATGTAAGTGTGTATACTATGTGTGTGCCCTGTGAGTGATGGATTGCCATGTCGTCCTTCGTGTACAGTTCCTTGCTTAGTGCCCTACTGTAAGTCTCCTGGGATAGGCTCTAGGCCCCACGTGACCCTGTATACCGTATAAAGCGGTATAGACAAATAAGTGAGTAAGTAAGTGATAGTTCTAAGTCTATACAGTATAGATATAAATACAAGTGTAAAATAAAAAAAATGCAAGCACTATTTTTATAATTACAGCAGGTACAAGATATAATCCTATATTATCCATGTAAAAATATTTACTGAAGCAAGGAACAGTTTAATGATATTTTAAGACTTTTAATAAAAAATGGTTAAACCTATAACAAGTATGAGTAACAATACAGTTTTAATGAATTAGTATTAAAATAATGCAAGGTAGTGGCAACGTAAACAGTGTTTTTAAACATCACCTAAAATGTTGCCACATTACTATGCATAATATTTATTAATAAACACTTTTTGATTCACTTTAATTATTACTGATGTTTTCATACATATATACAGTACCATTGTATGAAATGTGACATGCTAATAGTGAATTCTTCTAGGTTTCCTGGCTGCAAAATTTAATTACTATATCCTTAATTTATTACATAGTTATTATGTTTTTAAAGACCTTTTTGCATTTAAATCGTGTGAATTATGTTAAAAAATAAAAGGCCGATCACTGAAGTTTTCACTCTCTTTCTCTTTCTTTTTTCTTACTCATTCTCTATTTCTACCTGCTCGCTTTTCCTGTGCAGGGTCTCAAGTGGCCTGAAGCCTGGACAAAGTAAACCTTGGACGAGTTTACATCCCCCGGGGGGATGGGGCAAGCCGTTGCAAGGAACAAACACGCAGACACTCACATACTCGTTCACACACTTTGGACAAACACCTATAAGACTAACTTGCATTTCTTTGGGCTGTCAGAGGAAACCAGAGTACTCAGAGGAAAGCTACTGTACCAAGCAGGGGGCGACAGAACCCTGAACGAAGGACCCGAACCCTCGACTGGGTGGTGTGAGGCCATACAATAATGCTAACCACTATGCCATCGTGCCACCCTGAGGCAATCTGCTATGTTTAAAATGATTAAAATTTATCAAACTTGTGCATGTTCTTGTTGAGACTGTATTCATTCTCTCTCTCTCTCTCTCTCTCTCTCTCTCTCTAAACATGTTAAAAATAAAAAATGTCAAGTGGTTTGACTTTTTCTGCTGTGAAATTGATATACAGTACTGCAATAAAATTGTGAAAAAATTGTGGTCTTATACTAGTGTGATAAAAACACCAGTATCGGCAACTTGGATAAAGTCTTTATCCAAACATTTGCAACTGTAACAGATAATTTTTGACCACAGAGATCAGCGGCAGTGAAAACGACACACTTTTTGTCTTGCTTATTTGACAAACACATCAAGATCTGAAACCTTATCCTTCACTGATGTGCTTTAACTCTTCAAGGACTTTCAGTGACTTTGATGGCTTTGGGTATAAACACCTGATAGTTTTGAGCAGTGTTTTGAAGAACTGAGCTGCTATCTTGAAAGAGCTATTTGATCACAGAGCATGAAGCACAGAGGGATGATGAAAATGAAGAGATGGGCAAAAAAAAAATGGTTGATGGGGGATTTGGGGAGTGGTTGATGGGAGTGTAAAGCCCTTGGGGAAATACGTAAAACAGCAGGCGATGAATTGTTGCTTTCATTTGGTACGTCGTGTTAACTCTTGATGGCTTAGGCGTTGGCAAGAACCTCGAAGCTCAAAGAAATTTTGAATTAGTATTGCAGTATTCACTAGTGTACATGATCAGCATAGCTTACAGACTCCTATTATACAGTAAAGATTACAATGAATCGGACAATGTTTTTCTAATTTTGATAATATAGTTGAAATAAATCAAATCATGTGAATTTCTTAGATAAATTTACTATTACATATGAATCCAAGCTATATAGCTAACAATAAACACATTCATTAATTAAATAATAAAATGTAAACAAATGTGTTGTATAAAAAACTAATAATTATATAACATTTTGCCTTACCTTAGTATTAAATGTTTGTGTTTATTAATATAATAATAATAATAATAATAATAATAATAAGTACAATAATAATATAAATTTTTAAATATATATATATAAAAGATAAAATAAAATTACAATAATAATAATTACAAGACAAGGTTTTTCTCACCTTGCGTTAGCACTTCAATTATACCTTTATGTATTTTGTAGCTGATTAAAATATAGTGATACTTCTAAAAGTATGTCCTTTTTTATCCTGTAAAAATTTGTAATATATACAGTACTGTGCTTTTTTTTTCTTTTATGATCGTATTTTCAAGTGCGAAACATTTCTGAATTCCAAACACCAGTATTCTACCACAAAATTAAAAGTTACAGAAAAAAATATTTGTATGCCAGAACAGATAGCAGCATTTTATCTTAGCGACCACTTCTTAGACAAAAAACCTGCTATTCTTTTTTATGCACTAATTCCTAATAAAATATATTGTCTCTGAACAAAAAGAGAAAAAAAGAAAGAAAGAAAAAAAGATATCTTATCATATTGTGATTTTAAATATTAATAATTAATTAAATTAAAATATATTATAAATAAATTATATATTTATTTATATATAATGAATAAATAAAAATTAAAACTTATAATTTACTGTAATAATCTGTTACACTTTATTCAACATTTTAAATGCTAATCCCACATGTGTTTAATGTTCAGTGGTATTTATAATCAGACTGGCATCATATACTTTTACAACAAATGACTTGCATATGCATCAATAAAAAAAAAACATAAAAGAAATTACATTCTTATTTAATGAATTTTATGCAACATGTCAATTGTTTTTTGCTAGACTTGGATATGAATAAAGTGCATTAATGCCTGCATTACATAAATAAACTATTAAACAATATTTAAAAACAATAGCATTTTTGCCTCGCAGTGTATAAAGAAGTAGAGATTTGGGAAAAGGGAACTTTTTTACAGTACATACAGTACAGTACACCCCTTTAGTTGGGTTAAGGGCAAAAACCAAATAAATAACCAGATTACAGCCTCATAAATTAAGAAGTGTGCATGCATCTTCTCAAGCTTTAAAGCATGAAAGAAGGAACATGAATAAAACACTAGGAGTGAGAAGAGTGACTCTCCAGCTCAGAGAACTCACATTGTAAGCATGTTGAATACTCCTAATGATCAATTTCTATAGCTAAGACTGAAAGAAAATAGCAAAACCAAAATCAATCTTTTTTCTTCTTCTACTGCTACCATGGAGCTAAATGAGCTAGGGCAGAGGTGTCTGCAACCACTGAATTAGAAGGATAAAAATATGAGCCATATGATTGGACTGTTGCTAAAAGCTCAGCCCTCTTTTCACCTCTCCAGAGTTGAACGGTGCAATCTGAGTTCCCCCCTTCACCCACACCAGGCTGAGCAAACCCAACTAAATCCAATGTGCAGTTAAGCATGTGGTGAATTATCCTCGTTACATTTGCAGATGATGCATCTTTGTGCCAGTTCACATGGAGGCCAGCTGTATTAAGCCATGGATTATTAACATGTCCCAATCTTTTGGAGCTCTCAACAAATAATGATACCCCTGCACCATTTGGATTTACTGCTGATGCCGCACAAGTGTATAATTTAAACCCCATCACCTGATTCTGCTCCAATATTTCATAGTGCTGTTGAATGCCTGATTGTAATTGGGTAAATGGTGTTGATTAATTTTGTCCACCACTAACTAAGATAGACGTTTATTCTGAGGGCAACAATTAGTTTATCCTCAGACAGATGCAGGGAGTAGCTTCTCATTTCTTAAACAGCAATATCAAACATTTTCTTTATTTCCATGGAAATGATGGTCAAATTATTGGCAGGCAAAGAAAACAACTAAGAATAATGCTAAAATGTGTGGAATTAGGTTAAAAATTGTCTAATGCTTTAAAAAACGGATAGTGCTGTAAAATCAATTAAAAGTTCTAAAATCAAAGAAGAAATGTGGTTAGAAAATAAATCATGGATAATTGGAGGCCACTTACAGCACTGCTGAAGTTGCATCATAGAAATTGGTAGCTGAAGTTATGTGTGATAGTGAAGATACTGTAAGAGCATTTCTATCTATGTGACACAGGATTAGGCCTAAACAGCCATGTGACCATAAGAAAACCACTTGCTCTTAAGACTAATCACTTTGCTACAGCACATAAAGGTTGCACTTTGGATCAATGGAAAAAGGTCATGTGATGAGTCTGATGAGTCCAGAATGATCCTATTCCAAAGAGATGGGTATGTCAGGGTAAGAAGTATGGACCGATGTATCCATCATTCATGATGCCTACATTACAAGCCTCTGGAGACAGTGTTATGTTCTGGGTTCCTTCAGTTATTCAGGTCTAGGCTTAGCAACATTATGTGGCAATGGGCTAAGTACAGTAGGATAGGCTCCAGGCCCCTTGAGACCCTGTATACAGGATAAAGCAGTATAGTCTGTGAAAGTGAGATTTACGAAATCTTTAGGGTCAAACTTAGTCATATGGTTTATTTTTGTAAAAAAAAAAAAAAGTAAAAAATGTAATGCATTAAAATTTCTACGTAGATTAATCATATGTGTTAATGCATTAATTTTGATTGCTCTATTTATTTTTGACTAAGCAGTATCCTTACTTACTAATTTACTCATTACTTTCAAGCTCAGGGGATGATTTATACACTTTTATCAACATATTCTAATTTTATACACCATTTACATACAGTTTGTATATGTACAGTTACTGATTACAGCCTATCTGCGGCATTTCAAAATATGTAAATTAAATTCTTTTGTGTCATATGGTGATTGCTTATTGGTATATATGGTGTGTTACACATCTGTTCAATCATACAGTACTTGGACCTTTTAAGTTTATATTTTCTTTTTTTTTAATGTAATACGACACAGTTAAAATGAGAAATTAGAATAAGACCATCACTGGCCAAATACTATTCGCTTAGTAGACTTATTTCACTATAGCAGTAAAACTAAAATGGCAGTGACATTTTATTATGTATTCTGGTGCAATAGTGGTGTATCAGATACAGCACCATTGGTGGGATATTTAAAATGTCATTTATAGTGACATCTGATTGCCAGCGCTGAATGGAGAAACACTGCACTGGTCCAAATATATATAACTGGCAAAACACTTATTGTCAAATACTCCTAGTATTAAGAGAACTGAATATGCATACAATAAATATGTTATAAAGGGTCAGACTGCTAATGTATAAATTTTGCAAGATGCATAACCCTATCTCTAGCCCCCCGCTCAGTCCCCTCCCTCCCCCATCCCCTTCCCACCTTCCTACATTCTGTTTTTCTTCTCCAAAAATGGGGTGTGCAAATTTTTGGATAATCTCATGCCTTCCTGGATAAACTCCTAAGCAGACTGTTATGATGGAAATGATTCCACAGTCCATGACCTGCAACAGGGTCACCCAGAATCACCAAAAACCATGACAAGAAAAGAAAAGAGAGAGAAAGAGAGAGGGAGAATAAAAACAGAGTCAGAAAAAGAGGACAGCAGTGGGAATAAAAAAAAAAAACATGCAATCAAACATAGATTACAGTAAAGTTTTTTTCTCTGTTTTGTGGTAACTATGTCATAATACTGTAGTACAACATTTTTAGAGTTTTCTGATATTTTCCTTTCACTCTGTTGACTTTTGCATGCTTCCCCTCTCTGTGTTTCCTTCAGTTCTTCCTCAATCCCTATATGGCAATACTGCCTATGGATGACTATAAAACTTTCCATCTTTGTTTACCTGGGTTTCTCTCGAAGATGCAACTCTCCCAATGCTCTTTCATGTGGTAGCAGATGTGCATGATACAAATGCACTTTATGTTTACTCATGGCATTTGGCTTAGGACTAGACAGCTACTACTGTATATAACTTTAAAAGCACAAAACTTTAAAAACATTGACACTGAAAGACATGACAAGATCATATGCACCCAGTGTTCACCCTTGTCGCCAGCCCCTCTGGTCTGATCCCAAATAAAAGGCAGTGCAGCAAGCCATTACTGTCTTTAAAAGAAAGGCACCAGAACACCCAGTGCACCACAGCCCACCATGCATGAAGAGCTACAGGCAAATAGCCCAAAGCCAAACCCTCTAAACTCCAAAGATTTGATTGAGATCCTATGCAATGCACCAGACAAACAAGTCTGATCCACAGAGGCTTCAGCACCCTAAGCATGCAGTGCCAAACACCACAGCACATCCTCAAAGATCTTGTGGAGATATACCTCGAAGGTCCAGAACCATCCACCTGGCACAATGTGACCTACACAATACTGGGCATGATATTTTGTGTTAAAATTTTACAGCTGATCAGTGAATATACAGTACCTCATTTTAATTGTAAATACACAAAAGAAAAGTATTCACAGCGCATCACTTTTTCACATTTTGTTATGTCACAGCCTTATTCTAAAATAGATTAAATATTTTTTTTCCCTTATACAACACCCCATAATGCCAACATGAAAAAAAAGTTTACTTGAGATGTTTCTGCAGTTTAATTGGAGTCCATCTGCGGTAAATTCAGTTGATTGGACATGATTTGGAAAGACACACACCTGTCTATATAAGGTCCCAAAGTTGACAGTTCATGTCAGAGCACAAACCAAGCATGAAGTCCAAGGAATTATTTGTAGACCTCCGAGACAGAATTGTCTCAAGGTACAAATCTGGGGAAGGTTACAGAAACATTTATGCTGCTTTGAAAGTCCCAATAAGCACAATGGCCTCCATCATCCATAAGTGGAAGAAGTTCGAAACCACCAGGACTCTTCCTAGAGCTGAGCGATCGGGTGAGAAGGGCCTTAGTCAGGGAGGTGACTAAAAACCCTATGATCACGCTGTCAGAGCACCAGAGGTCCTCTGTTGAGAGAGGAGAACCTTCCTGGAGGACAACCATCTCTGCAGATGTGGCCAGACGGAAGCCACTGCTTAGTAAAAGGCACATGGCAGCCCATCTGGAGTTTTCCAAAAGGCACCTGAAGGACTCTCAGACCATGAGAAACAAAATTCTCAGGTCTGATGAGACTCTCTGGCCACTCTACTAGCTGTTCATTTCAGTTCTGGTAGATTTCAGTTCTTCATCCTGTTGTTTAGAAATCAAATGCCGAGAGGAGCAAAGCCATCTTGCCTGTGAGTTCAAGAAAGCAACTGTAGTCAGTCCTAGGCTCATGTACAGTAGTATGCCTAATAGCGCTTACAGTAGTATGCCTAATGGCACTTAGTTATTAACCTAGTTAACCCAGTGTAAGTGTGTATCCAATGATGTAAACTTTAAAGCACTTTTTGTAAGTCACTTTGGATAAGAGCGTCTGCCAAATGCCGAAATGTATGCAGAATAAGGTAGATACTGTAACACTTTCCTCTGAACATGTTATTATAATGTTAACGATAGGTGAGAAGCAGAGAGTTCCAAATAAAATTATTAGAATTATTGCAAACATCCTTTATGCAGAGGGGGATTAGTCAAACTGTCTGGTTTAGGTATTTAATCCCTGCAATAGATTGCCATTTCTGCCTTACTGGAATCTTCAGTGTTAACAGGACTTGCTCTGGATCTTCCAGGATAATGCAGTTAGGAAGAAGGGATTCACTTTACTCTGGTTACCAGGGGAAAAATGGGGGCGGGGGGTGCTGGAGGGGAGGGGGCTTTGGGGTGGTATCCAGTTTTTGTCACCCCAGCCACAAGCAAGTGATTTCCTCACAGGCAGCTGGTATAACCCGTTAGGGATATGTTTGGGGCAAGTTTTTGTATCTCCCAGTGTTATGCCTATTAAAGATTCCACTTTCGAATTGGGGTTTTCATGGTGACAAGCACAATCTGTTCACATTTATTTAACATTTGAGTCTTGTTTCCACTCCTGTTCTATAATGCGCTTGTTATCTGATTGCACCCAGCAGTTTTGTATTAGTCCTTAATTAGTTCGCACATTTGTGCATTTTTTTTTTTTTTTTTTGCATAGTCTTATTCATAGCCTGGTTTTGTTGTTGTTGCGGTGGTGGTGGTTAAATCATGAATTATCCTTGTGTTTGGTTTCATGCCTATGTTCTGGCCCCTGCTGTGGTCTTTGCTTATGATTATCGCATTTGCCCAAATAAACAAATGCATTCTGCTTTAATGAACCTCATGTTGCAATTTCCATGAAATCAAACAAGTCACAGTTTTTCTTTCCACTCGTTTTCTATAATAAAAAAAAACACACCACACCACTGAATGCGCTGTTATACTGATTATGTATGCACCATTATTAGTATCAGTCCTTATTTTTTGCACCAACATACATTGCGTTCTAGCCAGGCATGGAGTTAAGTCTTTCTAAGCTTTCTTTATCGCAAGGCTGTTACTGATAAGCATTCTGGGGATCTAGCCATGAAACAGGATGTTGTTGGCTTGATTGCTTTGTGACCCATTTTCATGTGCCAGACTCGAGCTGTGATGACAGCCAGCCTCATATAAACCCACCTGGATGCTTGAGAGGACTACATTGAATCTTTAATTTAATGTACAACCATTAATGCCCTCATGAGCTCTGCATCCTGTTATGCACATTTGTGCTAACATCATGAACATAGTCAGTGTCCTTGTGAGACCTTTAACTGTTGGCTTGTCTCACTAATGTTCCATTAATATCATCCCATTTAATGCATTTTCCATTTTAAATAAATAATGCTCCATATTATAAAGAGGGTTCACGTTCCAAATTTAGCTTCTGTAAAAGTTTATTCTTCAGACCATCGCTCTCAGGTTTGCTCATTAAATATTAGACGCGTGATGCTATTTGTGACTTTTAGTGCTCTAAATATTAAAATCTGTATGTGTTTTTGGCTTAAAGTCCAAGCTCTTACTTCAGAAGTAGAAATACCTGATTGATCAGCATGGTGTGTGAATTCTAGCTCAGACAGATCTTCAACCTGTCCCTCAAAAGTACACGAGTGTTTTTTTTTTTTTAATATGACTCTCACAGTTTGATTTGTGCAAATTAGTTTACATGTACACACTCATCTTTTTCATCAAATATGTCCCTACAAACCCATATATGTACAGTTCTGTGCAAAAGTATTGAGCTACCTGTGCTTTCTTCAAATATTCTTCCAAAGAGCCATACAGTACTTTCTTGTATTATTAATGTAGTTTAGAATGTATTCAGGCCGGTGATTAGTATACTGGTGATGCAGAATGCTGAGTGGGTGGAACAGACAAGAGGGGAAATGAGGTTGCTGCTACGATTGTTACTTATAATTTGGGGCAAGTTATTTTTGTATATCATATCTGCTGAGCAAAGCTTGAGCATTAACATTTGTTCTTTGTTTGTCAGAAATTTTCAGCTATGTTACTGACAAACTAGATTATTGTATATTGTAATATTTTAATAAAATCTTGAATGTCAAGTTTCGGGGGCTTTTGAGCCTAGTGAGACAATTTTGGATCAGTTTTGAGAATTGTATTTTAATGTTTTTATTTTTCACTACATGTTATAGACATGGTCAGGACTATTGTTAAGAACAGGAATATTAGATATTTTATCATTATAAAACTACATACAAATCATATTGATAGTTTTAAAAGATGTCATGCAAACTCCCAACCCGTTTGTCATGCACAAAAAAAATCATGTCAGAAACATCATTTTAGTTCTTTTAAATTTAATATTTGAAACGTATGCTGAAAAATTGGTTAATAACATTCTGTGTGACATTATATTGAGTGACATCATAATTGGATGCTTTAGATAATTGGATAATTTGAAATAATTGGATGATGATGGGCGGCACGGTGGTGTAGTGGTTAGCACTGATGATGATGATGATGATGATGATGATGATGGCGTTGATTATTATTATTATTTATTTTATTTTTTATTAATGTTTTTGTGACTGTTTAGAAATCTATTAATTTTTATTAATTTATTGCCATTTGGTTGTAACCATGCTAAAGATGCAGAAGAAGATTTTTGCAAACACATTTTTGTAAACAAACTTTTTTTTATGATGCCTATTGTTCAAAGCATTTCCCAAGCTGAAACACTTTAGAATGAGCTTTTCCTTTTATTTTTACTTGTAATTCTAAGATGATGGCCAGAGCAGTGGAACGCATCAGAGTGGTTGTCTGTGATATATTTACGGCATTACTTCTAAGAGGCAGCAAACACTAATGCTTAGTGTTGCACAATCAACGGTAACTGCTCTAACTGCCTGGAGGGACTTTTTTATTAGCACCCTGAAAGATTTATATGTGGTTTTACAGGCCTGTTTCATTGCTTTCTTATTAGACAAAAACAGGTGGAATTGTGGTGGAGCCTATGTTTAATATGGGCTGAATAGGGAAGAGATGACAAGCTACGAAGGGAATTGAAGACTGTGAGGAGAATCCCTAATAGGCAACGCTAATTATTATCCTTTAACAAAAAAAAATGTCATTAATGATTTTGTCATGTTTTCAACAGATAAGATTAAGGGTTCAAGTCTTTGTTTTACTTTGTCTACTTTAAATTCCAAAACCAAACAAACTATGAGTGAAATCACACTAGAATGATGGAGCCATTAACGTGCAAAAGGATGTGCAATTAAAACACAGTCCTTAATAACACCTATGACTTTTTAATGAAATTCTAAGTTGATGTTTTTCAGTTAAACATCCTCTTTCATCGTCATGTTGATATGTTTTCACTTTGCCACTAACCATATGCCCTTCAACTACCTGCTGATAATGGCAACAGCAGGACTAAGAGTTTTTACTTTTAAAGAGAGTGCAGTGCAACACATCAGCATCTGATAATACAACCTTCATCCTAATAACATTTTTCATCTTCTAGATCTTTGAGAAGCTGGCTGGAGTGTGTCTGTAATGCAACTGCATTGTATAGCTACAATGCTTCCTGGAATTCAACATGTACACCAACATTACTATTTCTTCAGCACTAGATTTCTCAAATATATAAAATTCATTATCAGTAATAAACCAGCAGGAATTTTTGGTTGTTGTCAAAACATTCTGATAACGTACATTTTTGTTAGATTGCTTTTGGTAACTTATAGTAATGTTGATGAAATGGCATCAGAACAATGGCTATATGATGATGGGATATGCCTCTAACAAATGCCTCTAACACTGTGTCTCAAAACAATAAATGAAATTTTCTTTTGGCTGTTCCTTTCAAGGAGTTGCCACTGCAAACTATTCGATCCACACACAACTTGGCACAGGTTTTACACCGGAAGCCCTTCCTGATGCAACCCTCCTATTTTATTTAGGCTCGGGACCAGCACTTAATGCAATGGCTGGGTAGTATGATGTGTGGCAACCCGCCAACAAAATGATAGTCAGTGCAGGACCTGCATGCTAACCGCTGTTCCACAACAAAGCACACTATTGATGCTTGTAATGAGCACCACAAAGATACCAGACAAAAGTAATTTACTGAAATATTACATTTGAAAGCAGCCAAAAGTTTGAATGATGTACAAAAACAAGGGCCTTGCTCAAATGCCCAACAGTGGCAACCTGGTCGTGGTGGTGGGGATTAAATCTGGGACCTACTGATCAGCTGGCGGACACCTTACCCACTGGGCAACCCCTGATAATCAGCATTAACTGTCTGAATAAAGGCTCAAATTGCATTGTTTTGAGGTTGTATTTTGCAAACTTGTTTTTTTGGTCATTTATTCAACATTATCTCAACGGCATTTATTTAATATCATTCTAACTTTCAAAAACAACGTTGCACCGACATTGAAGATCATTATAACATTGTTACAACTATATGACAATGTTTATCCAGTGTTTCTCAAAAGTCCTGAGTCAGAAAATATGCTTTTGCTTGTTTATTTTTATAAGCTAAGCAATTAATTAGTTTAATTACCAATGTAACAGATAGATTGTATCATTGTAAGGTTTATATTTTAATAAACAATTTTCTGTCTCATGCTTACAGGCCAAACACGGTCAACTATTCTTTGACATTACATGAAAATGGATGAAGCTATTATAAATAAATAAATAAATAAATAAATAAATAAATAACATCTTCATGCACATGTTAAACTAACTAAAGAACTAAAGAAAGTAATCTTGTGTCCAAAAGCATGTTGGATTTCTGAAGAAAAAGAGGTTTTGGGTTGTTCATTAGTCAGTTTATTAGCTCCATTAATTTTACTATTCTACTCTCATCTACTCTCATCTAAGCAATGTCCCTTTACTCGGATGGAAAATTCAGAGCATTCATCAGAGAAAGAGAAACAAATGAGGGGAAATGAGGGAAAAAGATGGAGTAGTTGCAGAAAAAAGTGAAAAGAGACAAAAGGAAAATAACATTTATTTAGGCCTGGGTGAAAACAGAGAATAAAACAGATGATATCATGAATAGATGAACTATCCAGCCAGGAGATTTTGGACACATGACCATCACACCACTATCTGGTTATTGAACATCCCAGCCTCCAGAATTTCAGAAAGGTTTTCCATTAGATTTTGGAGTGTGACTGTGGGGTTTTGCACTTCAGCCTCAAGAGCATTAGTGAGGTCAGGACTGGAGTTGATTTGATGTTCCAGTTCATTCAAAGGTGTTTGTTGTAGGGTTAAAGTGCGGCCTCTGTGCCGGACACTCTGCAAAAACAACATCTTGGCAAACCATGTCTTCATGGAGTTTGCTTTAGTCATACTGGAAGGGTATTGGGCCTCTTAGTTCCAGTGTATGGAAATTGCAAATCTACAGTGTACAAAGACATTCTAGACAATTGTGACCCGTCATATATCATGACCCGTGGGATCACTAAGGTGTCACTGAGGTTAGTCTTGTGCTATGACCAATGGTGTGCAAGAGGCGAAATATATCCAATCTTCAAGTTTGGCAAAAATCTGTTGATAAATACCTTATTTTCATGATCCTTTAAAATAATTAAAAAGCTTTAATCCTAAAAATTGTTTTAAAGAACTTTAATGGATCCTATTTAAGCTGGAAACTCCAGTTGTGATAGAAAAACATGCAGTTTTTTATTTTCAATACAAACTATACTGCTGGAGAAGTCCATTTTACAGTAGAGCTATCAGGGAAATCTGGTGTCAAAATAATGCTGCAGGTTCCTCCTTTTTTGTACTACATCATGAAATCATGATTTGTTCCTTCTATGTGCCAATAGGCACATTAGGTGACAGATATATATTATATTGTTTCTGTATATTATAAAGTAATTTATAGGATCGGGTTGCCAGTTCTAAGCCCGATTGTCTCTGAGCACTTGGTGATGGTGGACCTTGCTCAAGGGTTCAACAGTGGCAACACTTGGCATTGGGACTCAAACCAGGGACCTTCTGGTCAGCAGGCCAACACCTTTACCATCGAGCCACCCCCGCCCCAAGAACATCATTTAAATTTTCTAAAAAATAGATATTCCTCATAATCTTCCTTATAAACTAAATCACACTTGCTACATCTGAGCAACCAAACATGATATAGTAATGAACTTGGTGTCAAAATGAAACTTACTGAACCAGGAATCTGAGAATATGTATAACTGAGTACACCTAAAATGCAACCTCATACAGGAAAAAAATATATATATGTACTAGGTTAGAACTTTGTACAGTAGCAAGTGTTAAGGAGCAGACCCTTATATTGGTATATATTCAGCTGTCCAAAAACATTTGGCCATATAGTACTGTATATATTTATATGCTCCATTATGATCTAAGACTCTAGAATAATTCCCGTATCAGTCATTTTCTCTGCCATGGAATGGAACAGGCTAGTTCCTCTGCATTAATTTCTGACATCACCCCGTCACAGGGGAGAAGGACACACTCGATTTGATGGGCTAATATTGTGTTGCACAATTAATCACTGCCTTCTGAATGACGCAGGCCCCTCATGGTCTCACACAGACATACACACTTAGGCACACTCTTGGGTACACATACACACACACACACACACACACACACACTCATGCATAGCCATAGAAGGACAGACTCTGTTTTAATGAGATCTTTACTCATTAATTTCAACTTGTGTATTTTCCCTGATTAAGTTTAGTGATTACTGGTTGGGGGTTGTCTTGAAGAAGGACGGACATGTCATAGTGGAATTTATGTTTTATAAATTGCATAAATGATTTCTTGAAAATAAATATGCTTGTGGTGTGGGCTGAGAAAATCAGTCAGATATTGCTGTGGCTGAAATCTGGAAAAGAGACAAACTGAGAAATCATGTTTTGAGTCATCAAATTGAGTTTTAGTCTGCCAATTTAATATACGTCTACATCTGTACTTCTTCTTTTATTGAAAACAACACGAAAATGTATTTATTAAGGCGACTTTTTAACCTCGCTCTGACTTTCTATCTAAAAACAGTAACATCATCTTAAGAGCCAATTTACCACATGCTAAATGCAGTCCGTTTGTCTGTAGATGTCAAAGTTAAATTCTCCTACAATTTGAGCAAGTTGTTGAACAGCTATATGCCATAATGGAATGGACAAAAGCCTAATCTGTTCAGTTTTTAATGAGATACCAGCTGTCAGAATGTCTGCAATGCTCCTGTTCCATTATCAAGACTCACTGTACAGATGGCTACAAACTTTTAAAAACTTTAAATCACCTGTTAATAACACAATAATTTACAAAAAGCATCGAAGTCAGTGAACGACTCAGTGATTATTTTTCCACGAATTTTAACATAGGCAGTAAGAACACATTTTTAACATGAACTTTACATTTTTTACAATTAGCCCATAGTCTGTTTACGCATAAGTATACAACAGTTAATTTTAGATGATAGTTGAGGACTGGAATTTTCTCCAATAACGAACTGGACTTCCATATTTACTAATTTGCTAAACTATATGCTCTTGGTGAAAGCGCCATCTAGAGATCATTGTGTGTCAGCAACAGCTTCAGATTCAAAACAATAGGCGGTCAAATGACCGCTGAACCGCGTTATAAGTAGGTGACACTGGCGCAGCGCTTCTAGTGTTAAACAAACCTCCTGTTATACTGAACTTCCAGCCTCCTAACACACAGTACGACTGCAGATCAATACCTGCTATCCGTATCACCCAAATAAGGATCGGTTCCCTGTTGAGTCTAATTCCTTTTAAGGTTTCTTCCTATTACTATCTCAGGGAGTTTTTCCTTGCCACTGTTGCCATCGCTCAATCTGATCATTTTAATTTATACATGTTTACATTTCATACACACTTAAATACTTGTTTTGATTGTGTAAAGCTGCTTTGCAACGATGTCAATTGTTAAAAGTGCTATACAAATAAAATTGAATTTAGCTAATTTTGACTGAGTAATCTGATCAATACACTACGATTAACTAAACAACCACTCAATAATAAAAAAAAATCAAATTTTTAACAGTTGATCTTGAGATGTATCTGCTACTTATGATCTGTAAAACCTTCATAATGGCTCTCATCTGAGGTTCTGTTTGTTAATTGGTGATTTTTTAAGGCTCTAAAATGAAGTTCTCCTTTGCAGCAGAGATAAGTTTTGGTCTTGCTTTCCTGGGAAGGTCTTCATGAGAGCCAGTTTCATTATGGTGCTTGATGGGTTTTGCAAATGCAGTTGACAATAATGTTCTTGCAAGAACTGTTCCAGGAAGGCTGACCTCTGTGTCCTGAACAACTGACTGTTGTCGTCGTTAGTGTACATAATTACCTAAATCCATATGTGGTATTTCATAGTTTTGTAATCCCCAGTATTGTTATAAAATGTAGAAATGTTGTTCTCTAAACCAAAACAATGAAATGACTTTGTATTGTAATGAAAAATAATTAAATTAAAATGAAATCCCTTTAAAAAAAACGTTTAAACAGTACTGTATGTGTATTACTTCGCATCACAGGTGTTCTAACGATCGTAAATAATACTAACTGTTAGTCGCCAGCATGGTTAAAAGTAGGTGGGTACAGTTTGCAGTACTGAGGACAAAGCAGCTGTCTGCCAAAACATCTCAAGTCACTGGCAATATTCAAGTGATGAACAAAGACCCATCTGTTTTTAGGGACTTGAGATAAAAACCCTTTTTCAACAGTGTTTTACTGATGGTTCCTATACTACCCTAGTACCCAGTGCAAGGATCTATCCCGTGATGAAAACTTTTTTAAGTGGCTCTGAATAATATAAGTGTGTCTGCCAAAAGCTTAAATGTGATGTAAAACCCACATTCAAGAACAGTCACGGAAGCATTTTTATCAAGAAAACACACGAGTCCTTAAACAACACTTTGTCACTTCAGTAATTGCTTATCAGTCATTCTGAATTGCCTCTGAATCATGCTTGTTGTTTTGTTCACGGATCACGTGATATACAAAGTTGACCCACTTCTAACACAAGGCTGAATCCCAAATCCCTCTCTAACCTCTGATCAAATCAAAGGAATAAGTGAAAATATAAAGTAATTCTTAGGACTAATCACCATCTCATGGTTTATTCTACTCACCTACGTACATACAGTAGTACCGGTAAGAATTTTAAACTGCTTTCACTTCTGTCAAACTGTTGATAACCAGCTCAATGCTATTTCAGCTCATTGCTACTGTAACAGTCGTAGTGGTTAAGGATGATGGTGTTGGTGGGGCAAAATAACTTGCTGAATAAACAAACAAATCATAATCTGTTGATAAATGGTGTTTGTAGAACTGTTGTATAAAAGCAACATTACACTCAAGGTCATGCTGTTGTCAGGGGCGATTCTACTGTAGGTTTTTGTAAGTGGGGGCAACAGAGGGGACCATGAACCAGTTAAGGGGGCCCATGGGAGCCATTTAGTATTTTTGGGCAAAGATTTTTGAACATTTAGAGTAGAGATTGTGGAGCAACATTTTTCAAAGTTGAAATCTGATTGCTTTCCTTTTCATGTACTTATGCATCCAGCCTTCAGACATTTTTTTTTTTTTTGTCTTAGCCATATATAGTAGAAAATCTCTGAATTGGATCGTGTGAAGGGTTCTCCTCTAGGCATATTTGTGCAAGAACAATTTGTAGAGTTAAAACATTGACAGCCCAAAAGACTGACCTTGTCTGTGTGCACTAGAACTATTCATATCTAGACGTGAGTAAAAATAGCTGTATTTGCCGAGGACTAATTTGCTCCTCACCCTTGAATCCCACATACTTTTTAATTGCGAGTCTAAAGAGCCATGTCGTCCCATTAAACACATTCCAAACATTCCTTTAGGTCTCCCGTTATCAACGAGTGCTTTGTGGCAGAGAAAAGAAAACATTATGAGCAAAAGGCAGGCAGTCATACATTAATGATGAGCCTCTCACTTCATATTTCATGACAATGCACAGCCATTACACAGGCTACCAGAGGGCCATTACCCCAAAGCTGATAGGCCACAAATCTTTAGAATAATAGCTACATTAACTGTACTCTAAATGGAGCATGCATCAAAAGGAAACAATGGTACGGTCCAACCACCCAGAGAAAAGGAGTTATAAAAGTATGCACACATTTACTAGAAATGCGTCATTTTGAATGTGACTTATATAATAAAATGCTGTAAGCAAATCCATCAGTAGATTACGCTCGGAAAACTGTGACAGGTGAAGACATTATTTCGCCAGCCGAAAAATCCCTGAATGCTCGCTGTCATATGTTTTGGCACACAATGTTTAGACAGGGACAGCGTCAGCCCGAAGCCATCCTCAGGCCATATACCGTCAAACTCTTGTTAGCTTTGTGTCAATCAAATATCCTGTGCTTGATTTATTTGAAAGATATTACATTGAGCATTTCATTTACATTTAAATAATTACATTGAGCATTACATTGGAAATGGTTATGATTGCACTACGCCACTATCTGTATCTGTTTAGTGCCCCAAATAATCATAGTGTAATCAGATTTTAACCTGTGAGGGTGCTCAATTTTTTTTAGCCATTTTTTGTTTGTTTGTTTAATATGAACCTTTCCAATCTGTGCCTGGAAACACTGGAAACATGCAAGCAGTGCCAGCATTTAAATTGAATTCCTCAAACTGAGCCATATAATTAAAGTATCTACGATATTTTCCATTAAATTAAGTTACCTAGCCTAATTAAACCACCCTTATACATTAAGGAAAGTGCCATTTTTTTTGTCTCATAAGCTTTATACTGTATACAATTACTAGCACGGTGGTATAGTGGTTAGAACTGTCGCCTTGCACGTCAAGGATCCGGGTTCGATTTACGCCTCTGTATGCATAAGGTTTGCATGTTCTCCCAGTACTTGGTGTGTTTCCTCTGGGTACCCTGGTTTCCTCCACAGTCCAGAGACCTGCAGATTGGTCTAATTGGGATTCCCAAATACCCCATAGTGTTTGAGTGAGTGTAGTATCCTGAATACAGGATAAAGTGGTATAGACAATGAGTAAGTGAGTGTTTTAAAAAGAAAAGTGTGATCCTAGATCCTATTTGTACTGTATGTCTTTAGAACGCATTCTGTTTAATCTGAAAACTGTCATTAAGCTCAATATTGTGTGGTTTGCTCTCGTGCGACAGATCTGGCCCCTCAGAGAATTCCTAGACAAGGCCTCTGGGGTGTGCTGTGGTGTCTGGCATTGGGATATTAGTACTGTAGGTCCTTTGGGTGCTGTGTGTTGTGGGGTGGGGCCTGAGATTAGTTTGTCTGGCGCATCCCGTTGATTGAGCTCTGGGGAATTTGGAAGCCGGAACAACAACCTTGAACTCTTTGCCTCCTAAGCCCTGTAGTGATGCACTGGGTCTTCTGGTGCATTTATATTGTGGCCAACATTAATCTTTTTCACCAGTTTATGTTACATTTTGTGAGATTGGACCAGGTAGCGGGCCTTTGCTCCTCATAGATGAGCTTTGGGTGCCCATGATCCTTTCACAAATTTACTGGAATCTAATTGATGATCACCATTATTCAATTGACCTGCCAGTGGTGGAAATGTTGTGGCCAATCTTTTAATTATATGGCTCAGTTTTGATGCATCTTTATAGTATGGTACATCATTATTGTCTGTGTGTATAGCAAACCAGTTACAGCATTTCCAATCCAAATTATACTGTGGTGCTCCACAAAAAACACTCAATCTAAATTAAATATTGTCAAGTTAATCACAGTATAGAACAAACCCAATCCATGGGTTAAACTGTATCTTTCTTATAATCAAGCTGCTTCACATCAGAACAATTGAGTGAAAAACAAACCCCGCCATATTCAATCCATTTAAGCACCATCGTTCTGCGCGTCAGTCCTCCAATCCCCCTGGGTTCGTGTTCCCATTAGTCAGCATTCAGATCAATTTTAAATGTCTGTCTGCCACAAATCATCCACCATTAAGGCATAAACAAGCAATTAGTGTCTACATATATGAACAACAAAAAGTCAGGTCCCATTTCCTGGACTGACGGTTTGAGGCCTTGTTTGAATAAATCTCAAGGGTTAAGGTTGGATCGATAAGGAGTGGAGCTTCGGACAAACTGCGATGTTGATGTTAAGCTTCATGGTGGTAAACGACAATTCACACTGTCACAGTAAAGCTGAAGAGTTGACCTTTTTCTCATTAAAATATAATTGATTGGCAGACATGGCAGCTTGTAGCCTCTATTAAGACTGACATGAGTGAAGGTACTCGGCTTAAGGAAATTAATTCTGCTCGGCAAACAGTCAAGATCCACAGTGAAACTCATGCTTCTTTCATTTAGGAAACAGATTCCAAGGTTTAATTCTAATTCCGACAGGGAAATATCAACCATACATCACATTGATGAGTAATATAGCAGTCTCCACACATAAACGTTATTTACTTACTCATAAACTTACAATATTTACTCACCCATTACATGATCATACAGTATACACAGTTTGCAGTTTATTAGTTATACCAATCGAGTAAGTAATCAACTGCGAGCTGTGTATACCAGTTTGAAATATTATTAGACTTACAATCCTGGCAGCTTTGCATCAGTATATATTGGGCCTGTGCTGTAGACAACCACAATGGAACTGAATGTTGTATCTGAAATTTAAAAAGCTGGAAAAAGATCATCTGGACCTGGTCATCTCCAACTGTCTCAGATGTTTTTAACTTCAGCCTCAGAACCCTGCATGGGAGTGGAATCTGCTGGAATCACTGAGATCACGTACCAACCTCACAACCTGAAATTCTTTATATAAATACATGGACAAGGTGGAACGTTTCCTTAGTAGCCAAAAACAACTGAATCTTGGACCTCGTGTTGCTGCTTTCAGGGGCCCAAACAGGTGAAAATCCAAATGCAGCAGGATCAGTACTATATGGAGGATGCTTTAACACCTCAAAACAAAGTTTTGCAGAGTGTTGACAGTGTGGGTAGACGTGTGTGGATGTGCATCATCATGCAAGATCACAACCCCCTTTGATAGCAGTCCTCTGCATATAAAAGTTTAAGCTTCAGCCCTTCAATAAGCATTTCACTGTAACAAGCAGTGTCGATTGTTGAACTTTTTTCCTGTTGATGTTCCAATCCTTGCCATTGAGAATCCAGAAAACTGTAAGCATAAATTTTCTTACTGATGGTTGCCTTTTGATCTTTTTCTTGTTTTGGGATTGAGGATTTTTCCGTTCCATACCCTGCCGTTTACTCTCAGGCTTGTAGTGGTGAATCCATGTCTTGTCACCAGTAATGGTTCTCTTGTAAAGAGAATATGTAAAGATTACACTCACCATTTCACACAAATCTACTTTCAGTTCTCACCAATTAGCATTCACTTTCATCAGGGACATTTTATAATAACAAATTCGGATGCCCGGTTTCTTCTATGGCACACAATCCAACACCTATCATTGCAACTCAGAAATACACGCACAGAATATCTTTCGAGGATTTGCACTTTGCCAATTGTCAGAGCAGGTGTCTCTAACTGCTTTTTCATCCAGTGCTATAATTTTACAACATGATCTGTGCCTTGCTGATTCAGTTCAGCTGATTTGCAGTTTTATTAATGCTGGAAGCTGAAGTGGGGAATAAGCCAAAAATAAAGAGACCCCAGTAAACCATGTGAATGAATCATACATACAGTATGCACACATGCAGCTTAAAACGAGGCGTTCGTAATATTAAACCCAGCATAATAACTTGGTAGACTTGATTAAAGAGAGGTAACCTGATGATTACACAAAGTTTGTGCGAAATCAAAGTTGATATGCGAGCACCAGCGGCGCGCGATAGGATCACATTAAACACAGCAGGAGGAGAATGGAAATTTTATTTATTTGATTCATTTGAGGAATATGAACTGCTTAAACATGCGCTCGAACATCTCCATTTTGGAGCGTGCATGTCTTTGATGACTGCAGAGATCAAAGCCGAGAGATTTGCAGTTATCTGCAGTAAATTTTCTCGTCACCCGCAGTCTTTCCCTTTTATATTTTTACTTGCTAGAAGAGTTTGATGATAGGAAAAAAAAGTTGTGTACTTAAAATCCTAACACTATATGATCTTTTTTGGGTTATCCATGTCAAAGAGCAACCCTTGTGTTTTCTGAGAATTAAAAGCTGAACAGTGCTTGGTAATGCATTTAATCTGAGGAACCCGCTTGTTATTTTATGGGAAGCGAGGGCCTAGTTTGGAACAGGCAACCTACAAGCCTACACAGATCAGCCAGATGCTATTGTCCTATCATAAGCAGTCATAAATAAAGCCATAAAGCATTTATGAGTCGAGGCGAGCCAGACTGCGACAGCATGTGAGGTCTAAATGCCAGACAAGGGAAAGACAGATTCACAACAAGTCCATCTGACCAATCAGATGGTATGCAGCCATTCGATGGTGGTATCAATTTTTAATTAATCTGCTCCATTTTCTATTGAGTGTTCGGTGTACACATGCTGCTGCATCATATCAAGTGTGTTTTTTCTTTTCTGTTTAAAGACTGACACTTTAACAAATGTGAACTCAAAGCAGCCGAACAGACTGTAAGTATTTTTGGATGCATTTTCATTGATTTATTTTTTTTTCTCATGCAAAATTGTGACCAAGAACAAACCTATCCACTGACATCTAAGGTAAAAACTATAAAAAAATTATTTTTTTAAAACAATTTTTTTTTAAAAACCTCACTGATAGAATGTTTCCATTTTATTGGTAGCAAAGCAATTTCATGCAAATTATACTTTATTTCACTTTTCGCCATAGTTCACCATGCTCATCCCATACTACCCAGCTACTGCTCACCGTATGTGTCCGAGCCAACAAAGAAGGATCAGATCATCTAATCATCACTGAATGACTTTAATGAATAAAGGTAATGCTATTGCTGCTTTTAGCAGAAAATCACTGATATAATCGAACAGTGCTAAGGGACATCCGATAACAAGCTGTCACCTAAGATACTTTCAAAATGTAATCTACTAAACATTTTGGCTGTCCACTTCTGATCAGATCACCTGAGATGGATGTTAATACGTGGAATCGAAAGAACTTAATACGTTCAACCTGACAAATTGTGTTAACTCACAAGAGGTTTATAATAGTATTATTGTGTTACAATTCTTTTTGGTGTATATTTATTAAATGTGCATTTTGAACTTGCTAGTGGTAAGATTTGTCTTTAAAATATATAATTTTATATTTTATATATATATATATATATATATATATATATATATATATATATATATATATATATATATATATATATATATAAACACACTCGCCTAAAGGATTATTAGGAACACCTGTTTAATTTCTCATTAATGCAATTATCTAAACAACCAATCACATGGCAGTTGCTTTAATGCAATTGCGGGGTGTGGTCCTGGTCAAGACAATCTCCTGAACCCCACACTGAATGTCAGAATGGGAAAGAAAGGTGATTTAAGCAACTTTGAGCGTGGCATGGTTGTTGGTGCCAGACCGGCCGGTCTGAGTATTTCACAATCTGCTCAGTTACTGGGATTTCCACGCACAACCATTTCTAGGGTTTACAAAGAATGGTGTAAAAAGGGAAAAACATCCAGTATGCGGCAGTCCTGTAGGGAAAATGCCTTGTTGATGCTAGAGGTCAGAGGAGAATGGGCCGACTGATTCAAGCTGATAGTAGAGCAACTTTGACTGAAATAACCACTCGTTACAACCGAGGTATGCAGCAAAGCATTTGTGAAGCCACAATCAGCGGATGGGCTACAACAGCAGAAGACCCCACCGGGTACTACTCATCTCCACTACAAATAGGAAAAAGATGCTACAATTTGCATGAGCTCAACAAAATTGGACAGTTGAAGACTGGAAAAATGTTGCCTGGTCTGATGAGTCTCGATTTCTGTTGAGACATTCAAATGGTAGAGTCAGAATTTGGCATTAACAGAATGAGAACATGGATCCATCATGCCTTGTTACCACTGTGCAGGCTGGTGGTGGTGTAATGGTGTGGGGGATGTTTTCCTGGCACACTTTAGGCCTCTTAGTGCCAATTGTGCATCGTTTAAATGCCACGGACTACCTGAGCATTGTTTCTGACCATGTCCATTTCTTTATGACCACCATGTACCCAGCAGGACAATGCACCATGTAACAAAGCTCGAATCATTTCAAATTGGTTTCTTGAACATGACAATGGGTTCACTGTACTAAAATGGCCCCCACAGTCACCAGATCTCAACCCAACAGAGCATCTTTAGGATGTGGTGGAACAGGAGCTTCATATGTGCATCCCACATGTGCATCTTGCAAATCTCAATCAACTGCACGATGCTATCCTATCAATATGGGCCAACATTTCTAAAGAATGCTTTTAGCACCTTGTTGAATAAATGCCACCTATAATTAAGGCAGGTCTGAAGGCGAAAGGGGGTTTAGTCTTTACAATGTTTAGAATTCGCTTTTCAGTGATATCTTTACATTTTATACCTTGGAAGCCCGAAACCAGTTTTAGAAATTTTTCTGTTTATATTTTTATGCCTGTCTGTACAGTATGTTTGTATGTATTTCTGTCCCTATGTCTCTATGTCAAAATAACCCAACCAGGTGTTTACAGAACACCTGAAAGTCTATTTTTCCAGTTATTTCTATATTTAAAGTTTGATGTCTTTAAATGTAATATTTTTTATTATTATTGTTTTTTTTTTCCAATTTTCTCCCTTAATTTAGTCGTGGCCAATTCCTCCCCGTCACTAGGGGGCTCCCACATTAAGGCTACCACTACCACTCAGCCGGGAGGGCTGAAGACTATCACCTGTTTCCTCCGAACCGCGTGACGTCAGCCGACCGCATCTTTGCGAACACGCACCATTAGGGGCGGAGTAACACACTCGGAGGAAGGCGCTAGCCGCTCCTTCCGTGTGCGCGAGCTCACAGACGCCCCTGATTGGCTGTAGAGCCGCGATTAATGTGGGAGCGCAAGTACCTCTCATCCCTCCCCCCTGAGAGAGCTCGGCCAATCAGCTCTCTCTGTGCCTCCGGCTGTGAGAGGAAAACAGCATCATCCGGGGTTCGAACCAGCGATCTCCAGATGATCGGGCGAGCGCTTTACCACTGCGCCACTCGAAGCCCCTTAAATGTAATTAAAAAATAATAATAATAATAAACCGATACAAACAGAGGCTACTGTATATAACAGTTCATTATTTGTACAAATAAAATTGTTAGCTAGTGAACTTGCTGTCTAAACAACATTTGACCAATTTTTTTTAACTCATTATTGTAGTAAATGCCAATAGCTCTGGTTCTGATTTTTGATTAGTTTGTTGTATATGGATGTGGAAATTACAACCACTAGTATTTCTTCGATACTACATATGACATTTTTATGACTTTTAAGCTCAAATCATATTCGAAAATTGCGTTGAATGAAAATGTCACTTTGCGCCACCTGCCAGTTTCATAAATGACACAAAAAGGTGACGAATTTATTTAGACATTTTGCCGCAACAGAGAGCACGGCGGTAATAGACATCCCCCTTGACTAACTACTGTATGTCTATCCAGCCAGATTGTGTCATAGAATCATGCTAAATGAATTACAGATTCACTCTGCACAACACACAAGGCAAATAGAGATTATATTCCACAAATGAAGGAGCAAAGACACATCACTGATCAAGAACGTTACATTCAGATATTCAGAAGCTCATCGTTTATGTTTCGTTGCATCCCTGGTCTAAATTGACAGCAAACCCGAATGGCAGCTAAATTGTGTCTTTAGCAGCTGATGTTTTCCTTTTCTCTCGTTTCGTTTTGAAATTCCGACTTTGCGCATTGGGGCAGCTAAGAGGAGAGATCTCATTTCGGCGTCAGAGCAAAGACGCGAGCCTCAGCACCACTGACAGGTCCGTGTCAGGCGTCAGTGCACCAGCGGCAGAGAAAATTAGGGTTACACAATTGCATTGACTCCTACAAGCACCACTGCGAGGCCTGCTCCATAATTGGATCCATTTTGAGGAGGTTTTAGGGAGCACTTGAATGAGATACGGAAAGCTTCACCGCGCTCTATACTCACACCATTTCTCTCCTCTCGGCTCTCCCTCTCTTCATCTCTTTCTCTCTCTCTCACTCTCTCACAACAGCGGCTTTATGGCAGAACTGCCGTCGTGTTAAAAGCCCTGTCACATGCATTCGGCACAAAGCTGAGCAGAAATGACACCACGTCTCTCAAACACGGGCAGTTTTTATCCTGCATGGTTTTTAACGGTCTATGTATGGGGAGGAAGTCTGAGACGTCAATAGGACATTATCTAATTCCATGCTTAGGTTAAAAAAATTAACCACACCTCTGTTACAAAATGAAACACAGACTTTATACATACATTTTATTTCAAACATATTGCTTATTCATGCAACTATCTACTCAGCCAGGTACATGAGAGCAGCACAACGCACGGCTCCTTTTTGATGACAGTGAAATTTTAAATGCGCCTCGAACGCATTTAATTAAAAAGCATGCTAAGGTACGTTGAGGCTAATTTGGTAACATTAACAATAACTAAAATGAGTTTGTTTTAAAGAGGACCTATTAAGTAAAATTAACTTTTTTTGTCATTTGTAGACATTCAGTTGAGTTTCCTGTGTGTGGATGTAAAAAAAGAGGGGCGGTGGAAATCCAGCTGCTTGTACTTTTTTTTTTTTTTTTCGATTTTCTTCCATTGAGCAGTGCTTAAACAAGCCAATTAGCCTTTTCCCCTATTGTGACCTCAGCAAAGAATAAACCCTCCCCCAGCTTTTTGCTCAGCTCTGGTGATCTGTGTTGGGTGTGGCTTAGTGGTAGCCCATTTACTGTACATAGACACTGTAATAAAGGAGGTTTTAGGTATAAAAAATATATTATTTAAGAGGAAAATATCAGCTGGAGCATTAACTGAAAAACTTTGATTGGGACAATTGATGTAAACATTAAAAAAGCAAAGCCAAATTCTAGCTTATAGTTAATATTGGTTACTTATAAGGATATTTTACTCCTTTATTATTAAATTATTTAATTATATTATTATTATTATTATTATTATTATTATTATTATTATTATTTCTCTTGTCATTTTAGCTATTTGGTTAATCTAAGGAAACTGTCTTTTGTTAAATGCGCTTAATTAGAAGGCGAGGCTTGTTGCTAAAATGGTAATGGAAATGGAAAAAAGCTTTACTTCTGTGTTGTATAAGCTCCCCCCCCCCCTCTCTCTCTCATTAATTTTTCCACTGCCTTATGGTTTGCCCAGTTTGTCCTGTTGTATCGTGCTCTGTGATCAGTTGTGTAGTAGTCAGGTCAGAAATTAAAAAGCTTCAATATTTTCTTCTCCCTGTCATCCCTAGGATTTGTCGGAAGTATACAACCATTTATTTAATATTACCTTATTTTTTTATACATGAGTATTAAAAAACATGAAATGAGGCATAAAATTATCATCAGAACATCCTGTCGCATGCTAAATATCATTTAATCACCCTTTAATAATTTAGAAGTATATCCTGTGTCCACAATGTGTGTATGTGTGTGTGTGTGCAGTGCAGCGCAGCAAATGTGAGAGAAAGGGTTTAGTAGTTCGATCATATGACACGTGATGTAGTGCGAATGCGTCATGGCGTGTCTGTGTGTGAGTGTCAGTATATATTTTTGTACGTGTGTGGTGTGTGTGTTGGTGTTGGCTGACAGAGCTGCCAGGCTCAGTGAAGGGCCGTTAGCATGCGTGGTGAGCTGATTGATTAATGTGTGTGTGTGTGTGTGCGTGTGTGTGTGTGTGTGTGAGTGAGGAAGCACGGCACTGTGATTAATTGGGCTCAGGACCTCATCTGCGATGTTTTGATGAAAATGAAGAGAGGAAGAGGGGAAGGAAGGCACAGTACCCTAATGAATCCGGAATACTAGTAACTGGGGAATGCTGATTGTGTGTGTATGTGTGTGGAGTGTGTGTGTGGGTGGGGGGTATGTGTATGTGAATATACATTTTTTTCACAACACCATCATTCAATCCTGGAATCTGATTAGTCAGAAGGTCTTAATTAACTTTCTACAGTAATGGCTCTGATAGTGCCACACTGTAATGCACAAAGATTGATATTTATTCTGCTCATTTTAATACATTATTGCTTCTGTATTAACAGCAAATACTTGAAAAGTGGATGCTCTATATGATCTATAGCAAACCTGATGATCAACAAACTGTAAACTACTATTTATTAAGTAAGAATAATTTTATATGGGAAGATATGTGTTTAACATTTATGGAAGGAGTCTCCAGTCCAAGTACTTTTAGAAACAGGACAAAAAAAAGAAAAAAGACTGCTGAAGGAACAACTGTTTATACAGTCAGTGCTATAACATGGAAGCTAACATGAACCAAACTATTTCACTATTAAACTCTATCAAATTTGATTGGTAATGTCATTATTATTTCTTATTTCATTTAACATAACTATGAATTGCTAAAATAGCAAATGCTGTTCTTTACAATGGAAATAATAGAAAGATAAGATCAATACATTTATGGGACGCAATGTTATTTTTTTTTTTTATAAACAATATCTCTATTTTAAGTTAATTATCTTAACAGCTTGTTTTTTCTTTAATATAATGTGTTATAAAGATTAAAAATAACAATTTGACTTAAACAGTTTTAAGTCGATGTTGATAAATCCTCCAAGGTCATTCCCAGATGCTGCTGCAACCATCCGTGGCCAGGAGTCTAGTGAGCAGATTGGCTGTGCTCTCTTGGGGGGTGGGTTTGCATAGCTGCACTCTCCTATCAATCACTGTGATACTAACCAATAGCGGTTGACTATGAGCTCGTGCACAATCCAAAGACTTGAAGACAAGGCTAATTGGCATTTCCAAATGGCCCATATAGTGTGTAAGTGAGTTTATGATAGCTTATGTCCTGCAATAGACTGGCACCTTATCCAGGGTTTATCTCACCTTGGGCTCCGAACCCTCTGTGATAGACTCCAGGCCTCCTGCAACCCCGTACAGGATCAGCATTGAATGGGTGAGAAAGTGTGCATATTCGTAAATAAACGAATACATTTCTATGAGGAAATTCTGTACATCCAAACCTCTCACTGTCAGTGTGATAGGGTGAGAATTTGGCCATCATTTAAGAATTTAGACTCGATGCCTAGACTCCGGCAACAATAATACTGAGAGAAAACTTTTCTTTGTGTGTTTTATTCAATTTAAATATACCTAGACTGAAAGCCCAAGAGGGGTCAATATGGAAAGCATAATATCTCAGATCTGCAGGTATCTTAGATGAGAAAAAATGTCTTTCATGGTAAAAATTCAATCTGATGAACAACAATTATCACCCAGCATGCCCAGCAACCAATTATGTGCTAGAGCAAAGCTGGTGGTGTAACACTTCCTGACACTTGTAATCACTTTTATTGATGTAAGTAATGGCATCCTAGTCAGTGTCTCATAATCTGTTCTGTGTTATTTCACCCTTTGTGTGTAGCAGAAAAAGCAAATGAATCAATCTAAAACTTGGCTACAGTGACTGACCAACTTATCCAGTCATTCAGCACTTGGCTAGAGAACATTTTTTTAAACAAAAACTGCACCTAAAAAAATAGCAAGGTAGCAATATCTTAAGGGAATTAGGACAATTAGTTATCTTCAAAAGAAAACTGTGGACAGATTTTAAAGAACTGACCAAAACACAGTATTGGTACTGGAAATTTATGTTAAATGCTACTTCAAGTTTATGCAACATGTTAGTGACTAATCTTGCTCCTCAAAAATTTCAAGTTGTTAACTTCAGCCGTTTTAAAGAGATGATTTTATATGTGCCCCCCCAAAAATATAAATTTTTCAGCATTTCACAGTTTTACTTCAAACCATAATAATTTTAAATGCAAATTATTCATATTTCTTTAGGAGTATTGATACCTAAATTAATGTAAGCTCCTAGAAACATATGACCTGTAAAATTGTTGCTTATATAGTTTTTTTGGTAAAAAACAGAGAAACTTAAGTAACCATGTCAAATTCATGTTGCAATAACTTCACAAATTTGCATTTTTCAGTTTTATGTCTTTACATGTGTAATCTAAATTGGCCAAGTTTCATCTGAATGACAGTTAATTCACTTCATAAAATTCACCCTACAATTCCCACTACATAAAAGGGCATAAATTGAATTTAGCAAATGTTCACTAAATCTTTATATCTGATAAAAATATAAATGTGTATGCATATTAACAAAACACAAAGCATTGATCGGGAGATAAAAAGCATTAAGTATTGTGCAAAATGGTCTTATCTAATCCTCCCTGAAAATTCACTTTTCACCTAGGTGAGACACTTTTTAGCATCAATTCCATGTTTTGACTAAAAGCTTTGACTTGCTCACTAAATTTAAAATAGAAAAAATTGATACATAAATGTTAATAAAGTACAGAAAGTATGAAAGTAAAAGTGGAAGTTTTCCAATAATAAATTATATCTACATCTATTTCAAATCATCGTAAATTGTAGCCATATTAACCAAGGAAACAAGAAACATGGGGAAATATTAAAGCTTAGACTAACTAACAGTTTCTAGTAAATGTTACCTAGGATGTTAACTATATAAATTCACTGTGTGGTAACAGCTAACATTTTTACTTTGGATTAGTAATAATAATTTGAATTAGTGATGATAATAACAATAATAATACTATGCCAGGATATCGCCAATAACCAATAGGGACATGTGTAGGTGAAGACTTTTTGTATGTAAAGTATGTTTCTGAAATTCAATTAAGTTAAGTCAACATTTAATTGCAGATATGCCAACATAGATTCAATAATAATAATAATAATAATAATAATAATGTAAATTATAGTGTAGATAATGAGATGATGCTATAGAATGTTTTGTTTTTTACACTTTATAAAACATAGTAATACTGACATTTCAAGCTTTCTAATTAATAGCTAAATAACTGATCCAATAACTGTTTGGTTAAATCTTAATAGCATAAATTGGAAAGCGGGTGAGTTATGGAGGGTGTACAATAACCTGTTACACATACTGTACTAAGTAATGCCCTTAATCATACAGTAGGGTTAGACAGGGATTTGGTATTCAGCCATAGCTAGATTTGTAGCTCAAAAAGATGCTCAAAAAAGATTTGCCTAAAAAAATGTCAGGTATATATAGTTTGGTCCAAAATTTTGAAATCACAAGGAAAAACTAAAATAATAATAATAATAATAATAATAATAATAATAAAAACTTAAATGATAAGGGGAACTTATAAATATTTACAGGAATTTCAGAATTTCTCATATATGCTTCAGTGGACAAAAAAAAAGGCCCACAGAAAATCTGACCTTTTGTACAATGGTGTTAACATGGTGAAGGTCTTAATTTTGCTTATTTTTTTGTACTGACCTAGCAATTGTGCATCATTTTAAATATTAAATCATCATTATTTCTTTTTGCTTGTGTTTGGACAAAAACTAGTTTCTAGTCATTTTAAAAATAATATTCCTAGAACTGTGGTACAGTATAGTCATTTTGCGTTACAGATATGTTAAGTGTAAAGGTGAGTATAAATTTTGGCTAAGAAATATACAATTATTACTAGTAATAAAAATGTTTTGTCTACAATAAAATAAATATAAAAATAATAAATGTAAAATTTAAAATTTCCTACAATAAAGGATCTCTACAACATATTATTTCCCTATGTACTACAGTATGTAGTACTTTTCTCGCAGGCAATATGGTCTCTTAATCAGTACACCACACAGTACTGATCCATTTTGCACATCCACACATGTGTTTTTTGCACTCTGGACATTCTGGACATTCATTGACACAAGTGGTCACTGCACACCTGCACATTCATAGACATTACTTATTTATTCTATTTTATTCTGTTTCCCTAATGCACATAAGTCACTTTAAATATGACACTTTCAGGCATATTTGCACACCACCTGGACATTTCTATTTATATTCAACTTCATTATCACACAAACATATATATTTACTAAATTGTACAGCTAGATTTATGTTATTTTTCTATTTTTTTTTCTGATATTTTTCTTATATTGTATATTTTGTATTGTACAGATATTTTATTATTTCTTAGTTACATTTACTTTCTATTTTCTTTTCTTAAGGTCACGGGCGGTCATCCAGGCATTTCGTAGCATATCGTACTGTGTATGACTGTGTATGTGACAAATAATTTGAATTTTTATGTTATTATGACTGAATTTGCTCAGAGACAAAAAGGGATAAGTAATAAGAATAGAATTAGAATCTATCGTCGGGTTAATGATACTAACCAAAATACACAGCCTGGCCAAAAAAAAGGTGCACACTCTAAGATTCCTTTGGTCACTTGTACCCTAGCAGCACAAACCCACCTGGAACCTGTCATTGGGCCTCTATGTTCTTCAGGATGCCTCTTCTCCTTCTTTCACCTGTGATGCCAAGGGCTACTGTATGTAGGATTTAAATAGGGACCGGCCTGCAAAGCCCCTGCACCCAACCTCCACAGGTAAGCATCTAGCTTTCTGCCCCCCTTCTTGGCATTCCTCAACAAGGCCCTGATAAGATTCTGATCAAAGGCCTCTTTATTCTGTCCTCCAAAGGCACAGTGAGCTCCAGCATAATGATGTTTTATGTTGCCTCCGACACCAGCAATGTCTGGTCTCAAAAGAGGTTTGGCAACAAGTTGGGGGAATCTTTATTATTTGTTCTACCAGCAACCAAGTCTTTCACCAGTTGCCAGTCTTGGGCTGTGTACAGAATCCCGGATGTCGCTCTGGATCTCTCTCTCTCGGCTTCTCTTTGGCTCTAACAAAGCTGATGGTCAAACGCAAGCATAATGGTGACCAGTTCATGTGTGAAAATGATTCCTTATGCTCCCAGAACCACTCTGAGTACTGGAATATGCCTGTGGCATCAGGAAAGAAAAACTCTATATATGTGATGCCCTGGTCATTCAGTAGATTCAGGTCATCAGTTGACTTAATTTTATTTCCACATAACGTTGCTGAGTCTAGCCTCGAGTAACTAAAGCAACCGCTGATCATGACACTGCCTCCAGAGGCTTGTACAGTGGGCACTATGCATGATGAGTGCATTGCCTAATGCACTTTCCTTCTTACCCTGATGTACTGTACCCATCCCTTTGGCATAGGATCAGTCTGGACTCATCAGACCACATGACCTTTTTTCCATTGTTCCGAAGTCTAATCTTTATGCTCCATAGCAAATTTAAAGCTTTTTTTGTTGTTGTTGTTTGTTTTCTTGCTTGATGCTGCCCAATAATTTGACTCTTTCAACTTTTTTTTTTTTTTTTTTTTGGTCAGGCAGTGTAGCTGTGTGTGGAAGAGGGAAGTGAACTTTTTCTAGAAAAAAAATGCACTATCTGAGTTGACATGTGTAAGTGGAAGAAGGTCACCATATTAAGAAAAAATAAATAAAGGAACCCCCTCCCCCCAAAAAATAAATAAATAAATAAATAAATGAGCAAATGCTATGTTTCTTTCTATAAACTTTTTGAGGTAAATCCTCCCACACTGTTCTAAAATCTTGAAATATCTTTGAAATACAAGTAGTCATAAAAAAGCCGTAAAACATTTATGAGTCATCAGGTTCCAAGCCAAGGAGTAATAATTTGAAATATTATATATTTATGTGATTATTTACTTTTTTGGCTCCTTAGCAATATTCCCCAGGGCCCTGTCCCAAGCCTCATTTTGAATTCAGAATAAGCCGAGATGAATGTCATTCTCCTTCCTTAATCAACTCCTTGGCTGCTCTTATCAGCACACTCCGCTACTCCTTGCTAACGTCTCCCACAAACACAAAAAACACACTGTCTTTATGTAATGTTGCTTCATCCCACACACTCACGAGGCTCATTGCTCAGCTGTAGGGGAGAAAAATGATGTGTTTGTAATTATGGCTCAGAAACAATAGAGGACGATTTCCGCTATCTCAATGACACAGTGCTTTATAGTTATATTATTGCCATGAAAGAACACTACACAGCAAAATCCCCAGTGCTGAATTAACGCTTCCAGGCTTTATATAGGCAAATGAGCATCAAGTTTAATTTAAACGTTGTAGGTGTTACTCAAACACCCTGATTTTTCTCTGCGGGGCCCTTAAGTCAAAAAATAAGCTGTGTAAAGTGTTAAATATATAAAGACTTATCATTTTAAGATACATACTGTACATGGAAGTAATAGATCTAAGTTTAGTTTCGTCGAACTTTTACTGAAACCATTGTACAATCTACGGGGAGTCTGAGACCCTACAAAGAAAAGGATGCTTATACGTATCTATAGCCAAACAATGCACAATTCAGCATGAATACAGTATACAGTATGCCTGTGTTAGGCTTAAAAGCCTCGGACCAAGTTTCTGCTTATACCTCTCAGTTTCTCTTCTTAAACTAAGCTTTGAATTACCCACAAGCCCCCTAGAGCGACAGCACTGTAGGCAGAGAAGGGGAAAAAAAGAGAAGGGGGAAAAAAATCAATTGGGTTCAAATGAGAATTGGGCATAACATTATGCTCTGGTACTGACAAGCTAGTAAGAATTCATTAGTATCGCATGTCCCTGCAGGCCAATTTTTCACAAAGATGCTAGTGGAAGGATTTACACATGCAATTGGAGAGAACTGGTCTGACTGGAGAGAAGTGAAAATTAATTCTATGAGCTGAACATGTGTGCTCATAGTGCTCATGGAAATATATGAAAAAATAACACTATATTCGTGCCAATGTAAGAGAATAAAGTCTTAGTTCATTTCTAAAACGGGTCGGAAAAGTCCAAATGGCTTAGCTAAATTCAGAGCCATTGTAAAATCCTTAATAGGCACACCTGTGAACACATCCCAATACATTTATTCTGTATTAAAGCCCCAGGAATTAAAAGTATAAAACCATGGAATTTAGAACCGCAATAACTAAAAATGTGCAAAAGTCATCCATCCCAGGCTTTAGCCCTTCAACAAGCATCTCAATATAACAAGCAGAGTTCATTGTTGAACCTTTTTCCTGATAATGTTCCAATACTGGCCCTTAAGAATCCCAGAAAAAAATGTAAGCATCAATTTTCCCAGCTGATGGTTGACTTTTGAACTTTTGCTCAGTCGGCGATTGAAGATGTTTTCTGTTCCACACTCATTTACTCTCAGGCTCATAGTGATCACCAAAAATGATTCATTATCAATTACTCATAGTGTCTTGTCACCAGAAATTATTCTCTTTAAGAAACTTTTACCCTCCTTAAATTTTGTTTGCCGATATCCAAACGCTTTCGCCATACTGTGCACAAAGTCTTCAATAAATAATTGCATCAGTTATACTCTCAGACCACAAAAAATTTATCATTGCACGGTGCTCTTCTTTTGTGCAAATCAAAGTGGGGCATTCATTTTTGCTCGCACCACAGTCACAAATGAACTGATTTAATACATTCACCAGCACAGCAGTCACTGGGGAGACAGTAGCCTTGAATGGAAAAGCACTGATAAGACAGTGCAGGTAACAGAGGGTGCGGATAATTCTTGACCCATCTTCGTATAATTCACTTGAGACTAAAATAAACAAAATATGTCATTGCTGTTTAAATTCCTTGGCTTTGTTTTATCAATTCTGGTTATTTTTTTAAGTGTAAAAAAAGCTAATTACAGTACAATTACTTTAATTAATTAAACTGTAAAAACTTTTTTATTTATTAGTTATACTGTAAATGACCTCACACTGTCCACTTGCAGTACCCCTACAGGGAAACACTAGGAAAACACTGGTCTACAACGAACTAGGTGACAATGTGAATAAACTGTACTTACTTTACCCATATGTGGACCATCAACCATCAATTTTAGCTGTCAATCTGACAAACCAGCCATTAACTCACTCACTCACTCATCGTCTATACCACTTTATCCTGTACTCAGGGTTGTAGGGTGTAGGGTGTCTGGAGGCTATCCCAGGAGACTTACAGTAGGGCACGAGGCAGGGTACACCCTGGACAGGGTGCCAATCCATCGCAGAGCCCACACATACAGTACACACACCTGTACATACCTGGAGAAAACCCACCAAGCACAGGGAGAACATGCAAACTTCATGCACACAGAGATGGGAATAGAACCTGCCTGGAAATTAAACCCGGATCCTGGAGGTGCAAGGTGACAGTGCTAACCACTACATCACCATTAACTAAAAAGTCATTAATTAAAAAGTACAATATACATCCAAAAGTATGTATTGAGCACCCAGTTCAAAAAGCAATGACATTATTATGGAGTTGTTCCCCCTTTAATGTTAGAATAACCTCTACACTTGGCAATGCTTTCCACTAGGTTTCACATTGTGACTGTTGGGATTTATGCTCATTCAGTCACAAGACTGTCAGTGATGCCAGGATAAATGGGGAAGCCTGGTTCACTGTCATCATTTCAATTCATCTCAAAGGTTCTCAGTTGGTTTAAGGGTCAGGATTCTGTGCAGGTCACTGAAGTTCTTCCATTCCAAATGTGACAAACCATGACGCTCTGGCTCATGAAACTGGTTTTGGACACAAGTTGTCATGCTGAAAAAGGGCTGGGCCATTAAAGAAATCTTAATGCTACAGGCTACAATGATATTCTGTACAATAAATAGTGGTGTTTACACTCTAAAAAACGCTGGGTTGTTTTTTCTACCCAAGCGCTGGGTTGCCTCTGTTGGGTCATTTTTCTGGGTTATTTACAGAGTGTTGGGTAGTTTTTGTGTAACCCAGCTGCTGGGTTGAAGTTTGCTTGGCTCCTCCCCCAAAGTTCACCGGTGGATTCATCAGCTGTCAGTCAGAGCTTTGTGTCTCTCTTGAGCTCCCACATCGCTGATGACGCTTCATTTAAGGGAAAACGACGTTAAATACAAGGTCTGTATACACATGTTTACACACCTAAGTCACATATGACTGAAAAATTATTACTATATGTGAGTTTATTACTGTTACCGTGTTAAGGTTACACTTAAACTTTCAGGCTGGTCAGCTTTTTATCTTTCTCTGTAGAATGTTTGCAGGGTGACAAAACTGTAACTGTAGTATTAGCATGACGCTAGCATTTAGTTAACATTAGAACTTTATTAATCTCACTGTTTGAGACAATAAAATGCTGGGGTGTTACAAAACACTGACCCTCTCACAAATATACACACCTGCTAACCCTACCGTTTTTCACTAGCTAGTAATTTACTCCGCGGTCAAAAGTCGCCCGCGTTTCTCCCGAGTTATAACAATATTTTACACCTTTCCCCCTTTGGCAAGTAGTATGCAAATATGACTGCTGCATGTAAGCTAACCAGGTAGCCCTCTTTAACCAAAGTTGCTTGTGACTCAGGCTAAATTAACTATCAGTCAGCTGTACAGATAACTACTAGATGGAAGTATTAATATTTGGGTGATTATAATGTGCCAGTATGACCCAGCTATGACAATGCATCTCCTCGGTAATTAGCTTAAAATCAACGCAGACCACAAGATCAACTAGTCTGATAAAGCTCATATATATATGAGCTTTATCCCAAAAGCCATGCTTATTTTGCTTATTGTATTTTTGGTAGTAGCTGTCTCCATGTATTTGTTTCATGTTATCTCTACCCTAGCTTTGTCATTTTTTTATTTAGTATAAATCCTATTACACATTAAATTGATAGTCTTATTCAGTTTAATCTTTGTTATTCAACAAATTTTTAACTGTCTTTCATTTCTTTCTAAGGTTGGCACCAACATGGTGGAATACCTCCAGCAGGCTGAAGGGTCAAGGCCGTACCCTACATCCTCACGTTGGGAGATAATGACCAGCGCTGCTCTCAGGCATTCGTCATTCTGGTGGGACAGGCTCTGGAGCAATGCACACTACTTGGGGCGGTTGATGTGTGCTTCAAGGCATTTTATATTTTTGACATTAACTATTTAAAGTAGTGTGCACCTGTATAGGACTTTTTGTAATGTTGCTATGAAATAGCAAGGCCTACTTGAAAAGTCATAGACAGTGTTTGTATGTTAAAACGGAACCAGGGCTGGATAGTTTTGTTCTGCAGAAAAGATATCTAATGTCACAAAGAGATCCTGCTCTGTAGAAGCTGCCTCAGTCTATTTGTGTTATTACTCCATTCTGCCCTTATGAGTAATAGTATAGTAATGATGTCGCTGTTGATTATCTGTTCTTGTGCTTTTGAAAAATAAATGTTTTTTCTATGATTATTTAATAGGATGCTGTTTATTGCATATATGTATGGTTTGCAAAACTTTTAAGTTTTTTTTGTAATAAACTAGTATATCAAAGTAATTTAACTGTTTAATAGACGTGGGTAGTTTTTTTTTTTTTTTTTTTTTACAGATTTACTGTAAAACATGAAAATAATAATAACCTATTTGTGAGGTAGAATTAACTTAACATTCCAGTTAAAATGAACCAACATCTGGGTAGAACATTTAACCAATTTATGTGGTAGAATTAACCCAGCATTATAGTTAAATATGACCCAGCATTTGGGTTGAATATTTAACCCATTTAGCTGGGTTAAAAAAAATAACCCATTTTGCTGGGTTAAATTAACCCAGCATTTAGTTAGTCCAATAGTTACCCAGCAGCTGGGTTAAAAACAACCCAAATTGGGTTGTTTTTAACCCAGCATTTTTTAGGGTGTAAGATTTTTATAATTGTATAATGTATAATAGTTGTATTATTTACTTAAAGTACCTGAATACAGGAGCAATCTTGTGAACAGCCAAAGCTTTTTGGATTGCCTTAGACCAGCTTGATAAAAAAAAAAAAAAAATACTCTATGCATGTGTATTGAAATGCATTCTGATATTGACCAATGCACAGTGTGATCTTTGAGGCAGAAATTCAGGACGACTTTATTCATCTTCTTGACAAATTGTACCAAATGAACGCACACCTTTTCAAATTCATATCAATTTACCTTCACTGACAGAGTGTAACTGCTACGATTAATATTTGATTGGGTAAACCTAATTTTTGATTGGGTATTTGATTTTGCAAGTATAAGTTGATTTTAAATTGTGTTTCTTTTCATTAATCATCAGGTTTAGTCAGCAGCTTAATGATTATGTTGTTGTTGTTGTTTTTTTATTATTATTATTATTTAAAACACAAAACTTCCAAAGGTTTTTGGAAACGTGATCATGGCACCTACAGTTCATGTCATTTTTCTTGAAACTGTTTCCACAAATTCGGAAGCACACGAATGTATGGAATGTATGGAATGCTTGTTCATGTTGTAGTATTACAGTTTATTTTTATTATAACCAACTGGTCCAAACCTGTTTTAGCATGAAATTGACACTAAATCCAAAGTGAACATGGTTTGCCAAGGATAAAGTCCTGGACAGAGGCCTGACCTCAACCCCACTGAAGACCTTTGGAGTTAATGAAGCCAACTGCACCCCATCATCAGTGTCTGACCTCACTAATGAACTTGTGGATAAATGGGCAAATCCCCACAGACACATTCCAATATTTAGTGAAAAGCCTTCCCAGAGGAGAGTGATAGAAAAGAAGAGGGTGGTGATTTATAGTCTAACATGGCACTTTTAAAAAGCAACACTAGAACCATTGCTACAACCTGGGTGAGTCAAAAATAATCCACACTGGTTGTAAAAATGTATTTTAATTAATTTTAGTAAAACACAAATACATCATTTTCGACACATTTTTGCTTTTCAATACACTTTGTCCCAGCTTTATTGGAGCTTTACTGTATATCATATTCCCTCATAAAAAAAAAGTTTTCACTTCTTCATCAAAAATGAATCTTCATCCTCGCTTTCAAGAGATTAAACAGGTGGCGCGAGATCAGGACCATACATTGGGAGGATGCTTTTGGACAGTGTCAGTGGGAAGAAGTGTGAGAATGTGCATCGTCATTGGAAATCAGTCCACTGTATCCAAATCCAAAGTTATTCTCATTAAGAAACATTTACTATCTCAAGAGTCTTAGTCCAAATTTTGCTTGCTGATATTCAAACACTTCTATTTATGCTCTTTCATGAGTTGTTTCAGCAACCAGGTATACCCTCCGACCACAAAAAAAAAAAAAAATGAATGACCACACGCCAGTCCCTTTTGTGCAAATCACAGTTAATCACAGCAAATCACTATATTATGTTAGCTTAGCACCTATTCTTTTAAGTTTCAGTGGAGTCAAAATATACATAGGATTGCTCAGTACACTGGAGTTTTAATTAAATTTATGATTCGTCCAATCCTGAACTCATTGAGTTTCTGTCCAGCCTCAAATTAAAGCTACAGAAAAAGAAAAAAAAAAACTTTCCAAAACTAATCAAGGATTTTGCATGCGTTACCTGCCATTTTGCACAACTGTTTTCATAAACTCACAACTGTTCAGTGCTTTTTATGACTCCACCTGTCTAGCACATTTACAAGTGCTTTGCAAGTACACAACCCGCACATAAATAAGTTTCTGGCTGAACGATTATTATGCGGGGCCAGTTGTAGAGAACCCAAAAGAAGCCCTGCATCCAGGTCCGTCAGATGAGTTAAAGCTGAGAGCTGAGCAATTATTTGAATTCAATTGTGTTAATGCTTGTCCTGCCATATTATAAAGATGTAAATCCCAGTGGCGCATACCTGTAAAGATGAATGACACGCTATTAAATGGCATCATCACAACAGTCATTCAGGAAGAGGTAGTCACAATGCATAATCTCTTTGTGATGGCTTCCTTTCCCACCCATAACCGCCAGTGAGTGTCTGCCGGAGATAGCAAATAATTACTCCAAGCGCTGGATGTACATTATGGTGCTGAGCTCGGCAGCATTGTTATAATTGATTCATTGAATTGCTCAGGTGTTGTCAGATAAATTATTTAACATGGAAATTATGCCGCTTTGAGACAAATTTCAATTACTTTTCTCGACCAGAGGGAAATGCTTTTTTTTTTTTTTGTTGCTTTTTTGCTTTTTTTTCTGAAACAAACCCAACATGGGCAGTCTGTTACGGACAGAACAACGATGCAAATGCTTCAAATATCCCAAATGGATGAATGACATTTACAGTCACACTCTCTTTATTTCTGACACTGACTGAATTCTAGTCCCTTAAAAGACTTGATCAGGTTCCGCTGGAAATGCCAGGGTTTTTGTTGTTGTTGTTGTTGTTGTTTTTTATCATACTGTACTGCATCAACAAAGGTCAACAATAACATGAACAAGCACAACAACTACTAGTATTATTCATATTATATCTAGACCTAAGGTTCTTACTTGGGCTTTAAATGTGGTCTTATACCTACAACGTAATGCAAAATAAATAAGCCGACTACTGTAGAAATTACTGAAGTTATGCTATATTTCAGCAGGGAATTATACTTTTAACCCTAACTGATGCAGCAGTGTGTAGCTTCTCATTTCATCTCAGATCAAGACACCACAAGTCCCACCGTTCTGGTTTTGATCTTTTTGAAATGCTGCTCACACAACCTTAGGGACGGACTAACGCACTCGGAGGGAAGTCTGCTTAAGACTTCTGCTTAAGTAAAGCTCACAGACGCAAATGCTTGGCTAGTGTTGCTATGATTGATGTCAGAGTGCAGGCATTCCATTTCTTGCCCTGAGTAAGCACGGTCAATCTGCTCTCTAGTCTCCTGAGTATGGATGGGCTGAAAATCAAACTTGTGATCTTATGGTGTTAGGGTGAACGTGTTTATGTTTAACCACTCGGGAGCACCATTTTGTTTTCTGCTGGTTTGTAAAAAATGTGAAAACATTCGTAAAAAAAATGTGAGAAAAAAAGATAATGTCAGCTTGTAGCATCCTGTCTTTTCCCCTTCAGTGCATTGTTTTTTACTTTAGGCAAGTTCCCTGTCTTTGTTCTCAATAAAGCTACATCTAAAAAGAAGTAAGAGAGTGTAATTTTTTGCGTTTTGGTTTTATCAAGATGTCTTGATATACAACGTATAAAATTGTGTAAAAAAAAAAAAAATTCTAAAAATCTGTCCTAAATTGCTGGAATGAATTGCTGTCGAGTGAAACCCTCAACATTAACACAGAGTGAAGCCCAAAGCTTCTTGTTAAGCCAGGGTTATCGAGTCAATACAACCGCGCTCCTTGTAATTCTTTGTAGGAAACCGATTTTCCATTAGCCGACTGATGTTCGCTCTTTTATTCACTTGTCTTTTTTGCTGTCTCTCGTTCACTACGTTCTCGTTATCCATCGTGCAATTAAGTTTTTCTTTTCCTTGCTGACAGCAATTAATAGTGCAGGAATACAAAAGATTCCGACTGTTACCCGAAATGATGGTTTGTCCTTCAAACCTGCTCCTCCTTTATCTTGGAAATTTGCATACAGTACCATGAAGCTGCATCAGTTTCAAGCCAAAACTCAGCGCCTCTGAGTCGCCCAAGTCTTTCTGTCTCCCCGATTGATGTGAAGTAGTAGTCGGTGATGAAGAAGAGAGTGTGTTTCCCAAGAGAGGCATTCAGAGGATTGCCTAAGAGAGGAGAGACAGGATTTTATACAGTTTTCAAACAGTTCTCACTCAAAAAAGGGTACTGAAAGTCAAATAGAAAGCTGAGTAATTTAACATGGAAAAACTTTCTCTCATGCAAAAAAAAAAAAAAAAATGCAATAAAATCAATTTATCCCCTTAATTTTTAACACACAAATGTTGAATTTTATAAGGTTCTATCTCAGTGAAGAGGTACGGTATATACAGTAAAAATGTAATGCACACTTAAAGATAAACAACACTGCACAAATGGCATCTTAGCAAGTCGATTTATTTTTAATATTGTCATGTTGGTTAAATGCTTTAAATTTAATAGTTATAAGAAATAATTTAAAATATTATTAAACCTATTTTTTTATTTCTGACTTAAATATCTTCAATAAAATCTACTTATATTTGCAGTAAATTTTTCATTTTGAGAAAAAAAATCTTTATTTACTTTTTTTCTAGAAATCAGCTAAATAATATGTATAATTAATAAACAACACATTAGCCCACACAGTCTGAGAAGTTCTATTTTAAAGTGTTTCTGGTGTTTTAAAATAAGAAACTCTCAGATATTTCAATGATTACAATTTAGTAATAATTATTTAAATTAATATAAATGTGTTGATAAGCAGAATGTTGCAAATTTGGTAGCAGCTTAATTAGATTAGATCCTGAGACAACATATTCCAGTTACGTTATGTTATAAGTGCAATAAAATCAAAAATCTTTTCTATTAAGCTTCAAACATCATGGTTACATTTCTGTTTAACATTAAGAATATTGCCCCTTCCGTAATAATAATATTAATAATAATAATAATAATAATCATCATCATCAATCCTGGATGTGCAAGGCCACAGTGCTAACTACTAGGTTACCTATAATAATAATAATAATTATTATTATTATTATTATTATTATTATTATTATTGTTGTTGTTGTTGTTGTTGTTGTTGTTGTTGTTGTATTATTATTATTATTATTATTATTATTATTATTATTATGGTTATTATGGTGTTTATCATTATTAAATACAGAAAATATTATGTATATGATTATTTTACTATAGAGACAATAACATTTTAATATTTGGCCATTTATTTAAAAAGCTTATGGTAAGTAAAAACATTATAATAATAATTATGTATGCTTTCTGACAAATCAGATTTGAGAATTGAACTGTGGTAAAAAAAACTCATTAGAGAAAGACACAAGACTCAGTTATTATCTTCTTTTAATACACTTTATTTCTCCAAAGATCTAAAATGCAAGCGATTTCACTTATTAAATATTTCTTATTAAACGTTCTGACTCACTTTTATCTAACACTATCAAAATACATTTATAAAATATTAAGAAATCTTTTTGTGCAACCACACAAACACAGACAGTTTATTACGTTCAATGCTTGTAGCTTGCTCATGTCAGTGATATTTAATGCTAACATTATCTGGTGTAAGCAGCAATCTTGCTGCTTCACTGTGAAAGAAAGTTTTTTGTTGTTGTTGCATGTAAATGTTACGTACATCAGAATTTGTATTTCTGTTTGTTTTGTTTGTGCATCCTGTTTCATCTGACATGGCATTTCATAAAAAGAACATCATACCAACAGTCAAACATGGTGGTGGTAGTGGGATGGTCGCAGCTTCAGGTCCTGGATGACTTGATAATTGATGGAAGCATGAATTCTGTGCTCTACCAGATAATCCAGATGAATGTCCGGCCATCAGTTTATGACCTTTAGGACAATGATCCAGAATATACTAGCAAGTCCACCACTGAATGACTCAGCAAGAAAAAAAATCTATTCATTTTAAGGTTTTGGAGTGACCTAGTCAATGTCGGGACTTAAATCCAATTGAGATCCTTAATCAGTCTCGAAAACCCTTCAATATGGCTGAATTAAAACAGTTCTACGAAGGGAAAAGATTTCTTCACAGTCATGTGAAAGACTCAAATGCTTGATTGCAGCTGCTATTGCCACCAAGGGTGGAACAACCAGTTATTATGTTTAGGGGCAATCCAACAGATGGTAGGTTTGAACAGCTTTGTTCCCTTAATAAATGAAATTGTCATTTAAAAACAGCATTTTGTATCTACTCGTTATCTTTGTGTAATATTAAAATTCAACTGATGGTGTTGGACAATTTTTTAAACACACTTATGGGTGTGCAATTGCGTTTTAAAATGCGCTGGTCAGTTAAAGTATGTCGGGTGATTTGTGATAACTATACAATTCCTAAATACCATGCAAGCAAAGTTGAGGGCACAGCTAGTATGCAATAAAATGTAAAAATAAATAAATAAATAAATAAATAAAAAAAATTAAATTAAATTAAATTAAATTAAATTAAATTAAATTAAATTAAAAAATTAAATGAAGGGGAAAGGGAGGTAGTGTGTGATTCTTAATAAATATATAAAAAAAATTAAAAAAAACATTGGAAGAGCCTGTATTCCTTCCATACAGTATGTAGAACATTCAGGGATAAATGTTTTTATTGTGCTCATGACTTCAGGTATTCAGTTTTTTTTTTTTTCAGAATGGGACATTAATTGGTTTAGACTGTCTATATTCCTATGTTTTGTCCTGAATAATAAAGAGCAGGGACACAGAAACTTGTAAAAAATTTTCTGTGAGTTTGGAGACTTGCTTACTTTTAAAATTTTACATCAAAAACCACAATGTTATACGTTTCTCAATTTCACCCAAAATGGTTTATGGAACATTATAACACTGAGGTCATGAAAGGGTCAAGTGGTCTAATATGTACCAAAATGTACACCAGAAAAGCTATTATTCCTATACACCGACTGTAATAACTGTCAAGGGTGAGCAATTTGTGAATTCCAACTGTGTTCAATCCAAACAAGGCAAAATGGTTGGTAGAATGGATGCATAATGGATGCATTCTAACCTCTTTGGGGAATAATGCATAAAAATGTTATAAAATTTAATCAGTTTATAAAACCATCTTAACATGCAGTGCCACAAACTGAATAATATTTTAAATGACCACAGATACATTGTAAACCACCCATCTGCTGCTGCTTCGTCCTACATTTAAGTCATGCGTTTATCTTTTATAGGACGGGATTATGATTGGCTCGTGGTATCTCCACCCTTGTAACTAGTCTAACTGCTTTTATTTTATAGAGAAAAAAATCAGCAATGGGATCTGGAATCAAAAATTTACATTTTGGCATCTAGTATTAAAAATATGAACAAACAGACCAAGAAAAAAAAACAAGAAAACCCAGCAGACGTTTATCGAGGGCTTTATGAATGCAGATATACGTCACAAGATTTAGTTCTTTAGTTGTTGTTTATTACTTGTTGTAATCTTAGTGACTATGGCATGGTTGTTGGCTTATACAGAATGGTGCGAGAAAATAAAAATCATATACAAGGTGGTAGTCAGTGGCGTGAGTGTATCGGTGTTGTTTGAACCATTTGTTTCAAGCAATTCCTTAAGTTTTAATTACTACAATTATTAATTAGTAATTTTATTATATTAATCTAATTACTTAAATTAAATCAATTATATTATATTAATCTAATTATAAAGTATATATATAATATATATATATATATATATATATATATATAAGTATAAGTGAAATGTCTGCTGATCTGCATTTTAACTCACCTTCACTCCAGTTCCTTCCACAGTACCCTGTGAAACTTTTTTTTTTTTCTTTTAAACTATTAAGGTAAAATAGGGAGATATTTTTTACAGCTGCTGTAACATAAATGATAACAGGAACTGTGTAGCAAACCCTTTTTTATTTAGCAGTAAATTATAAATTGTCAAAGTTAACAAATTCCTGATAGAAAATATTAAAGATAGGGATTATGAATTATTTCTTCCTTTAAAAGCTCCTTTTGATTGAAGAAATATTAAGCTGAAGCTCAGGGCAAAGTTGACCACACTGGGTATGGTACGATATCCTTAGGAAATATGGAAATGAAATGAATGACTTAATAAATGAAGAAACCAAATGATAACTAATGAAATCAAAAGTCTAAATGCTTACATTTGTAAGTTATACTGTACAGTACTTTCAGCTAATTGTTATCCTATACATGTGTGGCACATTGCAAATTAGGATTAAAGGTTAAAGAAGTGGAAAGTGTTCAATCGAATTTACATTTAACTAAAGTATTGAGTTAAACAGGCTCTTTAATTAACAAAATATCCCCTCGAGTAACCAATACTTTATAGTCATTGAACAGCCAAAAGAAATCAACGGAACTGTGGGATGATGTGTATATATATATATATATATATATATATATATATATATATATATATATAGAGAGAGAGAGAGAGAGAGAGACCTTTATTACTATGACTTAAAGGCTACTTAATATAAGCTCAGTAAATGTAAAAGTTTGTACTTTTGTACTTTAACTTAATTATAAATGTAAACTGAGGACTTCTACTTTTACTTAAGTAGTATTTTACATTGGGTGTCCCAATGGTTGGTTTTACTCAAGAAAAGGATTTCTGTTCTTTGCCCAGGTTTGTCTAGAAGTACTATGGAATGTTTGTTTTTTGCATGATTATTATTTAGCTCGGTAATAATTTAATTGAACAGTGGAATAGTAATAAAAAACACATCTTCTTTTCATTTTTTGAATAGCGGTTGCCTAGAAGTGCACTTGACTTAAGGATGATAATGAGTCTGCTTTCTGACCATAATGAGACGAGGGGAGAGAAGCCTATACAAGGCGTTTTCATTTAGTTTATTGTGAGAAATGAATGGAAATGAATGCATGCCTTTATTACACTTTTCATGTAGATAATCATTAAAAAAAAAAAAAAAAACAATCCCAGGAGCATAAATAAACAGAGCAGGATAGATGGGGTCATAGTTTGATGGATGTAAGAGCTGAGCTGATGGGGACCTAAAGTCTGGGCAAATCATATGGTGCATTTACCTCTCCTACAGCTAATAAACTGGTAGTTTAATGTATACAATAGAAATGTACTTTATTATTATTGAGCATCCAGCATATGGGATGCTGCAGCCCATTACGGAAACTCGTGGGCATGGGAACACGTAGAGGTTAAACACCAGAATTAGATGAGACGAGTACACAGGTATAATTTAAGAGAATAACCGAGAGCCTCTCTACGTCAGAGACTCAGGGCTCATTAGCGTCCACTCTCAGAGCTGTTAAAAGCCGCCTCCTCTGGAAAATAGCCAAACTGACAGAATATTTTATCACGAGTGCTTCATATTTCATTAAAACACACATCTCGCCTCTCATGCATAAGGATTTCAGAGCAGTCGCAATTAAACCAGTGCTTTCTGTTCATAAAGGACAGAGATGGACCTGTCTGACGCTAATAAACACAGGCATGGATATTCAAGCCAAGGATGAGGATGTTTAATCCACTGTGTGTTTCAACAGCTGTTAAAAAGGGAAAACACACACACACACTTACACACGCACACACACACACATCAACAGTGCGAACACTTCATTTTACCTTGCATACTTCTCAATGATGTTCAGTTTCCAAGGGATTCAACCCTGCTGCGTTCTCTCACACACACACACACACACACACACACACACACACACGGTGCACACTTCTCAAAAATTATTAATGCATTCCAGGCCTTTACACCCTGCAACATGCACAGCTACCCATGCATACTTCTTAGAACTGAAGATAGATGGCATGCAACTGTGTGCCAAAACTTTTGCAGACTGTTGCAGTATGTGTAAACTACATTTTTCAAGAGACACACACACACACACACAGGCACATACTGTACAGTACACGCATGCATCACAGTGCACACTCGAAAATACTCGAAAATTATCAATGTACTCTAAGCCTTCACACACACACACACACAAACACACACACACACTCACACACACACACACACACAAACACACACACACACACACTCACACACACACACACACACACACACACACACAGCTAACCATGCACTGCTTAGAATTGGGAATAGATTGCACACAATGTCAGCAAACATAAATGTGTGCATGCACGCACACACATACACACACACACACACACAGTACTTCACCAACATGCTGTTTAATAATGATTCATGTACTATGCACCCAATAACCTGTAGTTTCACACACACACACACACACACACACACCACTATGCAAGCTACTCAAGAATGATCTATGCTTTATAAGCCTAACAGCCTCCTGTTCCATCACACACACACACACACACACACACACACATACACAGGGCTTCTGGTTTCACCAGGTGTGGCCCTCATATCACCATGGCAACGACCGTGGCTCTCCTCCCAGCCTTACGCTCACTGAGCTCATCATATTCAGGGTGTTTACAACATTTCATATCTACCTGGCAGCTCTAAGAGGCGGGCATGGTGTGTGCGACTAAGGTGTTTCAATAACCAGAGTAAAGAAAGGAACGGAAAAAAATGAAATAAAAAGAAAATATACACAGCTGTCTTGTTAGCATTTTCAAAATGATCTAATTAGCAGATTTCCATAATGCATGGAAGCGGCCTATGTTTGGATTCGGCTGTGCTGTTATTGTATCTCGTAGCCATTTGTTGTTCTGTTGTATTCTACTGCGGCTGTTTGCTTATTTATGAGTCGTTTTCAATTTGCTTCAGCTTCTCGTACTGAAAAGCCTGCTCCTGGATTAAGTCATTACAATAAGGAGAAAAGGCCCGCAAGTGTAACTAATCACATTTTCGTTAATCCCGTTCTCGATTTTTGTGAATTATTTCAATCTCTATATTTACAGTATTTGTTAATTTGTTAAAATGTGGATCTAACAGTGGCGTGAATCATTCATAATCTGGTAATGCAACAACTGTTAATACAATATATATAAACAAGGAATAAAGCACAACTATAATAGTGTGCTGTTATGAAAAAAAATTAAGTACTTAAAATATTTTATCCACAAAAAAAGTACATTTTAAAGTTTTCTGTAGTGCATGTTATCGTAGTTATAAACAGTTACAGTTAAACCTTGGATTGCGAGCATAATTCAATCCGAAAGCATGCTTGTATATCGAAGTGTATATCAAAGAGAAAATTTATTAAAAATCTTGCGGAACGCTCACAAAATGGGTTACTTGCAATCTGAGGTTCTACTCTACATTTTTCGAACTGAGATTCTTAAAGAACATTAAAAGAAAAAAAAGATGTAGAGATGGATGACAGTGCATCTGGGTCAATGTAAGAAAAAAAATGTTGTTAGACAAGCACTTTTTGTCTTGTTTTTTTATTAAAAAGTAAACTCCATTAAATCATCTAGGAACATCTGTAGTACAATTAGGAACCGGGGAGGCCAAGGGTGACCCTTGTATTTGTTCCCATTTTTATGACCGTGGCAGGACCTCCACACTAATTCACACATTGTGGGCAACTGGAAATGGCAATTAGCCTTTGGTCTGTGGGAGGAAACCAGAGTACCAGAGGAAACCCACCAAGCCTTAAGAGAACATGCAAACTCCATGCACACAGACTCCGAGGCGGAAATCAAACCCCTGGAGGTGCAATCCAACAATGCTGACCACCAAGCCATCATGCTGCCACAAAGTAAATTACTTTAATATATATACAGTATATTTTAATGATAGAACTGTAATCCTTTGAAAGAGTTTAAGAAATCCTGCCTTCTGCGCTACAACTGGGTCTAGTCTATAATTGTTTATGCCCCCGGTACATTCTGACGATGCCCCATGAAGTTCCCATGGCATCCTAAAAATATCAGAAAATGTAGAAGGACTGCAGTCAAAATGCATAAAGGTGCACTTATCAAGTTCGTACTACTTCCTAGCCATGGCCTTGTCAGGTTTGCAATGCACCTATTATGATGTCACGCATTTTCTATCACTCCCATGATCACACACACATCAGCTCTGGAACCAAATTTATACTATATCTGATCAAATCGCATTGCACTCTTATCTGACACTTATCACACACCTACTACATCGCCATTGCATCCAGTGGGTTGGTATGAATTCCGTGAAATGCGGAGTGTTTTTCATCATGAAGTGATGGTGTAAGAAATTGGATCTAGTATTTATACTAAACTCTCTGAACATAACATGTAAAAGCTGATAACAACGTTACACGTCTTCTACAATGTGGCATGGACCTACAGTACCATGGTCATAGCACAAGCCTAAAGAGGCCGTTGTAAAAAGTCCATTGACATAGCAACAGCATAGTGACAATCCCCTGACAACTCAGTCAGAACACCATCCAATCTTTCCTGTCTGTGCCATGCTTGTAATACATCAATGAACTCCCTAAGAGGTGTTGGTTACTTTATTAACTGGTTAATGCTATCATTTATACGCGAGGCAGCTCCACATCAAGAGAGACAACACTACAATACGTCCTTTGGTTTCTTCTGTGTTCCTGACATTGTACAAGTTCTTACTGCATTTCATCCTTGTTTTTTTTAAAGATGTAGTGGGAACATACAGGCTTAAATTGGTGCATTTTCTGCCCAGCTCATCACAGTATTATTTATTTTTTACTTAATAAATCCTAAAACAGTCAGTAAACCATATTTATGCATAATTAATAGATTTATAAATAATGATGTGGGTATTAAGATTATAAAAGAGAACAGTTGCAAATCTGCTAGCCAGCTTCTGTTAGTAGCCATCTATAAGATAAATAAATCCTGCCTTGTGATTGGTTAAAGAACTCGTTTTTAAATCTATGATTGGATGATTGGTTAGAAACCTAGGTTCTAGGGTGAAGGTAAGATTTAAATCAAGTTCTAAAGCACAGATTAAATGACCCTGAAATTTATAGGATCTCGGAAGGATTTTTTTTTCTTATGTATATATATATATATATATATATATATATATATACAGAAAAGAGAGCGAGAGAATATATATATATATATATATATATATATATATATATATATATATATATATATATATAGAGAGAGAGAGAGAGAGAGAGAGAGAGAGCCCCTCTGGTAACATTGGGGGGAAAATATTCTGTGGCCACGACTTACTAAGTGTTGAAATATGATAGTAGGTTGTGGCCATGACTTACTGAGGTGTTGAAATAAGATCATATGTCCTGGCCATAAGATGCATAAGGTGCTGGAATGGAATTGCATGTTGTGGCCATGACTTACTAAGATGTGGGAAGGAGATAGTTTGTAATGCTCATTACTTAGAAATTTGTGGTAATAAGTTCTTTGATGTCCCAGATGTTACAGGATGATTGTTGTTTTGGAGTTATGCTGTGTGTCAGTGAGTAAATAAAACAATCACCCATCTACACTCACCTAAAGGATTATTAGGAACACCATACTAATACAGTGTTTGACCCCCTTTCGCCTCCAGAACTGCTTTAATTCTACGTGGCATTGATTTAACAAGGTGCTGAAAGCATTCTTTAGAAATGTTGGCCCATATTGATAGGATAGCATCTTGCAGTTGATGAAGATTTGTGGGATGCACATTCAGGACACGAAGCTCCCGTTCCACCACATTCCAAAGATGCTCTATTGGGTTGAGATCTGGTGACTGTGGGGGCCATTTTAGTACAGTGAACTCATTGTTCAAGAAACCAATTTGAAATGATTCGAGCTTTGTGACATGGTGCATTATACTGCTGGAAGTAGCCATCAGAGGATGGGTACATGGTGGTCATAAAGGGATGGACATGGTCAGAAACAATGCTCAGGTAGCCCGTGGCATTTAAACGATGCCCAATAGGCACTAAGGGGCCTAAAGTGTGCCAAGAAAACATCCCCCACACCATTACACCACCACCACCAGCCTGCACAGTGGTAACAAGGCATGATGGATCCAGGTTCTCATTCTGTTTACGCCAAATTCTGACTCTACCATTTGAATGTCTCAACAGAAATCGAGACTCATCAGACCAGGCAACATTTTTCCAGTCCTAAATTGTCCAATTTTGGTAAGCTTGTGCAAATTGTAACCTCTTTTTCCTATTTGTAGTGGAGATGAGTGGTACCCAGTGGTACACAGGACTGCCACATACTGGATGTTTTTCCCTTTTCACACCATTCTTTGTAAACCCTAGAAATGGTTGTGCGTGAAAATCCCAGTAACTAAGCAGATTGTGAAATACCCGTCTGGCACCAACAACCATGCCACGCTCAAAATTGCTTAAATCACCTTTATTTCCCATTGTGACATTCAGTTTGGAGTTCAGGAGATTGTCTTGGTCAGGACCACACCCCTAAATGCATTGAAGCAACTGCCATGTGATTGGTTAATTAGATAATTGCATTAATGAGAAATTGAACAGGTGTTCCTAATAATTCTTTAGGTGAGTGTATACTAACAGTTATAAATGTAATCAATTTACATTTGTATGTTGTTTACAAGAGGCTAAATGCTCTGAGGTTATTAAGTTGTGGCCATGGCACAATTTCTGGTGGCCATGCACTATACTATTTTGTTCCCACACCTTGGTAAGTAGTGACCAAATAATTTTTTTCATCATTTTCAGTTGTCATTAGGGTGGTGTGGCCTCAGAATTCTCATCATTAATAAGGGGGGATTTTATGCTAAAATATATACACACCCACACACACACACACACACGTACTGTATTTCTGGCCAAGGAAAGATGGATGAGCTCAAACTGATTGAGGAGCCACAATAAAAGCTTGTATAGAGAGACTTAATTTGGCATTCAGCCAAGCTGAATAAAGTATAGGGTGTGTGACAAAATAAGAGTATAGGATATCTATTTAAAGAGCAAAACTATTCTCTCCCTTATTGTACCTGTCCTCTTGTCCTCTAAATTACACAGGGAAGACATTCCGCTCTTGATAACTTGAAAATGAATGGCTGTTTAACCTTAAGCCCTATACAGCAGTGTACTATATAAGGGCACACTGTAAATGATTAAAGTGCTAGTGGTGAAGTGATTACACATTGAATGAAATGTGTACATTTGTTCGATTAAGATGATAGATTTTAGAAATTTTAGAGCTATGCTCTAGGAAAGTTTGAACTCCAAAACATGTAAAACCATTCCATCCATCGTCTATACTGGCTATACTGTGTAGGATAGCAATAAATCCTACAGTAAAGCCTAAAGGGCAAGGTGTATCCTGGATAGGGTGGCAACCCTCTGCAGGACACAAGCACACACACACAAACAAACAAACACACATCCCCACACACTCATTTTTACACTATGGTTAATTTGGAAACGCCAATCAACCTAAACTGCTCCTCTTTGGACAGATGTAGGAATTCCGAGTCTGAATATTTGAATAGCGGAGGTGAAATTCAAACCCTTGATCCAGCAGGTACTGAGTGTCAGTTAGTACAATATTTCCAACATAAAGGCATGATCTGTTACTCTGATTTATTAGTATTCATCAGGTGACGAATATTTCCCACCCTGGAGATATATCTGTCATTTCCAAGGGGTCAAGTTGCCAGCTAAATTCTTGATTGTCATTCATGCACTACATGCAATTTGGGAACGCCAATTAGCGTAACCTGCATGTCTTTGGACTGTAGGAGAAAACCAAAGTACCTGAAGGAAACTTACTAAGAATGGGGAGAACATGCAAACTCCATTCACACAGACCCCGAGGCAGGAATCAAACCCGGACCCTGGAGGTGCAATGCGACAGTGCTAAACACTAATCCACCGTGCCGCTACTCAATTTATAGCAAGACATTGTTAAATTCCTAAATCTGATTAGTCAGAATGGTTCATTTTTTTTATTATTAATTTTCTATAAAAGACATGGCTCAGTTAGAAGTTTGGCTGCAAGGAAACTCATATGTTTTTAGTAATGTGCCCATTCTAATACAGTGTTCTTTCTACAGTAAAAATCCTCACAGGGATTAGTATATAAATCCTTTACCTTAGCAGATTAAATGCTCATTTTGGGGAAGTAAGGTTTTCTGTGAGGAATCTTTAGAACAGGTATTTCTGCATGTTCATGGTGATATTTGGATAGCATGAACAAGTAAATCATAACCACCTTGTGGAATGTATGTATTATCTGTAATTTCGAGAGTGAGTCCAAAATGATCTGCCCTCTGGTTACATTTAAACTTCTGTTGGTCACACTATATTATTAGCAACTTCCATTTTAAAGCTACTTTTTTCCCCAATCACTCCTTTGCAAATGTGACCATGTTACTTCTGTTCATTTGTAACTGTGGTACGAGCAAATATGGATGCCCTACTTTGATTTGCTCTAAAGAAGAACAATATGCAGTGATTTTGTTTTTTGTGGTCTGAGGGTGTACCTGGTGCTGAAACAACTTACAGAAGAGCATAAACAAAAACGTTTGGATATCTGAAAAAGAAGATATAGACTCAATGGAAGGTTAAAGTTTCTGAGAGTAAACAGCAGAGTATGAAACTCTTTGATGCTTACAGTTTTCTGGGATTATCAAGAGCCAGCACTGGAAAATGGTTCAATAATCATCACTGCTTGTTACAGTGAGATTCTTTTTAAGAGCTAAAGCCTATCTTTGGATTAAACGCTGATGACTGCAATCCAAGGGCGTTGTGATCTTGCATGACAATCCACATCGGCACACTTTTCCCTACGCTGCCGCCCCTCTACAGACTTCCTTGTCCCCTGAAATCAGTCCTACTGTACAAGGATGAAAGATTCGCTTCTGGTGAAGAAGTGAAGACAGTGGTGCATTTATGGCTCACAGCTCAGCTTGTGAAAAACCATTTTTTTAAGGAAGTAATACAAAAGCTTGTTGACAGATGGCCAAAGTGTATTGAAAATCAAGAGGATTGAAAATTTTTATTTATCTTTTCAAAAAGTTAATTAAAATAAATTCCACAGCCAAAGTGTGAAAATTCAACTCACTCTTGTAGAACTTCATGAAAGTATTATAAACTCTTTGGCATTCAACATTTGTTTTTATATAATGACTACTGTATGGGTGTAGGGCAGTTTATTTTTCCTCTTTCTTCATTCTATTATTTGCATTTATTATACTGTAGAGTCCACTGTGGTTTTAGCCTACATTCTGTCTGATCCAAAATGACTCAGTATTTCAGTATATTCAGTAAAACAATAATAATAATAATAATAATAATAATAATAATTAAAATAACAATAATAATGATATTATTATTATTATTATTATTATTATTGTTGTTGTTGTTGTGGTTGTTATTATTTTTATTATTATTATTATTATTATTATTATTATTATTATTTACAACAACATAATAATAATAATAATAATAATAATAATAATAATAATATGTAGTGATTATCAAATTGAGATTACACCCAGTTGTCTATTAAACATATCCGGATGCCCCTTGTTATCTTTAGTACGTTTAGGACTTTAGTATAAACCTGGAGGAAGACTAATGAGCATAGAATGCTATTTAGAAAAAGGCCTAATTTGCTTACACAGGATTTGTACTAGTTTAAAATGTTTAAATAGCACAAGAGTGCTAAAAAGTATAGTAAATGATAATTAAATTACAGTAATTGTATAGCACCATGATTACTTGCAGAAAAACCTAGCAGAAAATAAGTGTGGACTGAAGTGGAGGCTGCATGGCTCTCCGAAGTGTTCAAGCTGAACATCGGTCATCTTTAAAGAAGCAGCTAATGATGCTTGGATTTGTTTCAAATTTGCTGTATCCTGGAAAACAAGCAAGGCTAAGCAGGTAGACTTTGCTCAGCTCAGCCTGAGAGCCAGAGAGCTGCTGTCATCACCTTTCCAAAAGAGGCTTTCCACCATGCAAAGGAACTGGATGACCCTCAGCTTGGCTGTCTTGCACAGTCTTGAACATTTCTCAAGGACTTAATATTGCATGGCCCTGGACTCCACTTCTTTCAATATTAAATTATAATTTATATATATATAACTTATTTCCATGATTTTTTGGATAAAGTTGTTTTGTGACAATGACCATTGTTAAAAGTGCTTTATAAACAAAACTGAAGTGAACTGAAATGAGCCATGGACTCTTACATAGATGATCTTCCAGTTTAAATATAGCATCAAGAAGGCAATACAGAACATTTAACACACCCACATGGTCATAGGGTAAAAATGAGAGGAATATCTTTACTTTATACATTTCAAATCTTTTTTATGAAGCTTTAAAATTCAGTTCCAAGCAAAGTATGACACCACTGCCTGGCAAAACAAAAAGCCATAGCAAAAGCTCTTTATCACATGATACAGTAATTAAAGCACACAAATTGTGTGCAACACAGCAACCATTGAAAGTAGTTTGTATGTGATCAAATGTTTTTTGGAGAACGTTGAAGCCGAGAAAAGGACTGTAACATTCTGTTACTGCTGTTGCACTCACACGCACAGTAATTAATGTAAATATACGTGATGTTAAATAGGACATTTTATATATTATATCTGGGCGTTGTTTGAATACTATGTTATATACTTAAGAAATCTATGTGGGATACTGTATTGTAAGCATTGTGGTGCAAAACTGAAAAAATGCAACTTCAACAATTTTTGTAATAATACAGGTTGTGTGTGCATCAAATCAGAAAACTTTGACTTAACATTGAGCTTATTTGCTGCCACTACTTTCAGTTTGACTCACTACAAAATTACAATGAGAGCATGAACTTGCTATTATTATTATTATTATTATTATTATTATTATTATTATTATTATCCATCCATCTTCCACCACTTAGCCAAAATCGGGTCACGGGGGTAGCAGTTCCAGCAGGCGACCCTAAATTTCACTTTCCCCAGCCACCTTGGAGATGTCTGCCCTATGGCCTCCTAACTGGACGTGCCGAAAACACTTCCCAAGGGGGGCATCCTGGTGACATCCTTACTAGAGGCCCAAACCACCTTAACTGACTTCTTCCAAGGCCCCCTCTGACTTCTGGACCTGTCTGACTCATCTTGGTGCTCCGTTTCTGGTCTCGTCACATGGAGGCCCCAAGTGGTCTGCTTGGGATGCACGTCGGGACTGGGCATGGGTCCCCCTTACCATGAAAATCCTGTTCTTAGCTTAAGGAGGCAGCTGTTCTTTCAGGAACTGTGACTGCTGTTGCTGGGCCAGGGGTAGCTCAGTGGTTAAGGCATTGGACTCTGGTTCGGAAGATCCTGGGTTCAAACCCCACAACCACCAAGTTGCCACTGTTGGGCCCTTGAGCGAGGCCCTTAACCCTCAACTGCTCTGATGTGTAATGAGATATAAATGTAAGTCGCTCTGGATAAAAGCGTATGCCTAAATGTTGCTCAATAGTTTTGTACCTGAGCCTCTAATTATTAACTGGAATTAATTTTAACTTAAACACATCTTCTGTTATATTGAAGTTATAACTGCCTAACACACAGTTTGACTTGCAAGACAATTCCTGCTATCCATTAACACCCAAATGAGGTTGAGGATGTCCCTGTTCAATCTGGGTTTTCACAAGGTTTCTTCCTATTGCCATTTCAGGGAGCTTTTTCTTGCCACCCTCACCCTTGGCTTGTTCATCAAAGACAATTTGATTATTTTTATTTATACATATTTTCTGACATAATTCATACACATTTCCATAATTTTTTTGCGACAATGACCATTGTTAAAAGCACTATACAGCTAAAATTGAATTAAATTGAATTAAATTGAATTGAATTGAATTATAAAATTATCGATTATATAGCAAAATATCAGGCACTGAACAAACAAGTCTGACCCAAAGAGAATCAGCTGCACCCAAAGGATTCGCTGCCAGCACCCTGGTGCCAGACACCATAGCGCACCCCGCAAGGTCTTGTGTTGTCATGCAAATAGGAGACAGGGGTGCCTGATGGCACAATAAAACTTGCAGAATATTGGGAAAATGTTGATAATAATCAAATCTTGATTAAATGATCAGCAGGTGTGCAGATCTCCATAAATGTAGACGTTTTTGGCGTTTGCTGGTCGGGAGCATTTAAATGTGTATGAATGCAATGCCAAGAGGGAATATAAATTATATATATATTATATACAGTGGTGTGAAAAACTATTTGCCCCCTTCCTGATTTCTTATTCTTTTGCATGTTTGTCACACTTAAATGTTTCTGCTCATCAAAAACCGTTAACTATTAGTCAAAGATAACATAATTGAACACAAAATGCAGTTTTTAAATGAAGATTATGTTATTAAGGGAGAAAAAAAACTCCAAATCTACATGGCCCTGTGTGAAAAAAGTAAGTGCCCCCCCTTGTTAAAAAATAACTTAACTGTGGTTTATCACAGTTAAAAGTTCAATTTCTGTAGTCACCCCCAGGCCTGATTACTGCCACACCTGTTTCAATCAAAAAATCACTTAAATAGGAGCTACCTGACACAGAGAAGTAGACCAAAAGCACCTCAAAAGCTAGACATTATGCCAAGATCCAAAGAAATTCAGAAAAAAATGAGAACAAAAGTAATTGAGATCTATCAGGCTGGTAAAGGTTATAAAGCCATTTCTAAAGCCTTGGGACTCCAGCGAACCACAGTGAGAGCCATCATCCACAAATGGCAAAAACATGGAACAGTGGTGAACCTTCCCAGGAGTGGCCAGCCGACCAAAATTACCCCAAGAGCGCAGAGACAACTCATCCGAGAGGCCACAAAAGACCCCAGGACAACAACTAAAGAACTGCAGGCCTCACTTGCCTCAATTAAGGTCAGTGTTCACGACTCCACCAAAAGAAAGAGACTGGGCAAAAACGGCCTGCATGGCAGATTTCCAAGGCGCAAACCACTTAAGCAAAAAGAACATCAAGGCTCGTCTCAATTTTGCTAAAAAACATCTCAATGATTGCCAAGACTTTTGGGAAAATACCTTGTGGACCGACGAGACAAAAGTTGAACTTTTTGGAAGGTGCGTGTCCCGTTACATCTGGCGTAAAAGTAACACAGCATTTCAGAAAAAGAACACCATACCAACAGTAAAATATGGGGGTGGTAGTGTGATGGTCTGGGGTTGTTTTGCTGCTTCAGGACCTGGATGGCTTGCTGTGATAGATGGAACCATGAATTCTACTGTCTACCAAAAAATCCTGAAGGAGAATGTCCGGCCATCTGTTCGTCAACTCAAGCTGAAGCGATCTTGGGTGCTGCAGCAGGACAATGACCCAAAACACACCAGCAAATCCACCTCTGAATGGCTGAAGAAAAACAAAATGAAGACTTTGGAGTGGCCCAGTCAAAGTCCTGACCTGAATCCTATTGAGATGTTGTGGCATGACCTTAAAAAGGCGGTTCATGCTAGAAAACCCTCAAATAAAGCTGAATTACAACAATTCTGCAAAGATGAGTGGGCCAAAATTCCTCCAGAGCTCTGTAAAAGACTCGTTGCGAGTTATCGCAAACACTTGATTGCAGTTATTGCTGCTAAGGGTGGCCCAATCAGTTATTAGGTTCAGGGGACAATTACTTTTTCACACAGGGCCATGTAAGTTTGGATTTTTTTTCTCCCTAAATAATAAAAACCATCATTTAAAAACTGCATTTTGTGTTTACTTGTGTTATCTTTGACTAATAGTTAAATGTGTTTGATGATCAGAAACATTTAAGTGTGACAAACATGCAAAAGAATAAGAAATCAGGAAGGGGGCAAATAGTTTTTCACACCACTGTATATTGTGTGTGTGTGTGTGGGTGTGTTATTTGCAAGCATCATATCACTTCACTGAATCATTTAGTTTATCTTTCTAGCTGTTATTCTTTTCTGATGTCCGGTCATTCTGTACACACTGTTTCAAGAGAAAGTGGCACCTTCACATGAATTCTTATTAGTGGACTAAAAATAGCATGCTGGTGAGCAGACTGTGCCTGAGCTAGCAATCTAAAACCCACAGAGAGAGAAGAGAGAGTGAGACAGACAGTTAAGAGACAGAGAGGGAGAAATTATCATAAGAGATTTATTATTTAAGTAAAAGACTGATTTATTTTATATGGTAGGGGCCTTAATAATAATAATAATAATAATAATAATAATAATAATAATAATAAAAGCACTAGAGTTTCTCTGTTAGATTTTACAGAAACAAAAGCCTGTAGATTCTCAGCTAGTAATAAGACAATATTAATTCCTTTGTTGAAAGGATGTGATCTTTGGAAATATTTGAGCAATTAGTACAATCACTGTTTCGAGATAGGGACTGGGCAAACAGCAGCACTAATAAGGGAGAATGAGCAGAATCCTTGCACATGACTAACAGTATTGAATGAATTAAAAATAGCAATTACATTTCTGCAAAACCTTACCCGGGATTTAACAATGTTTCCTTCACCACATGTTTCTGTGGATACACGCAGTTCTTATTTTTGCTCTGCCACTGCACAAAACACTTCTGTACTGAAAGACAAAGGGAATGTAAATGCCATATTAGCCATAAATACATTGTGCATGGACCATATGAATGTCTATGGTGAGATGTGTCTAGGCACTGATAAAATGTATGTATAAAGTTTATGTACAAGTCATTTACGTTTACTTAAATCAGTAAATATAAATCTGCTACAGACCCAGCAATAATATCCTTGTGCATTATACTGTATAAGGAATAAAGCTTCATGGGGCTTCAATCATCATAGAGGTGATGTGTTTGGGTAAAGATGTTACAACAATGACATCCAGGCATTCAGCACATTCAGAGTTCTTTCATTTCTTTTCATACTACCGAAAAAAATATTAATTAATTAAAGAATATGTCAGAACATGTTTATTAAGAAGGTCATTTTCAGCGTTATCTTTTCTATCTATTATTTAAACAATAATAATTAAAAATGCAAATAATTCCTCATATTAAACTTGATGTAACTTCTAAAAGCATACATAAAATGTATGTGCATATAACCTGTAAACATTCCGTGCAAAATTATGTTTTTTCTTCCATAAGTATAAGGAGCTGAAGTTTGATTTAAGCCCTATACGGCGCCTTATACTGAAGTATACGTAGTGTCCATAACTATGTCAAATTCATGTTGCATTGTCTTAACACTTTTGCATTTAAGAATGTTAAATTTTAAATTAACATTAAATCAAAATTTTCTTAAAAAAAAAAGGATAATTAAAAGATTTAAACGTAACAATTTCACTACACCTATATAAGACACTTTTTAGCACCAATACGATGTCTTGGCCATGTGCGAGTTGTTACAAAAAAAAGAAAACTTATATGCTGCTGAGTGCTAGCCCTTGATAATAATAATAATCAAGAACGTTCTTAAGAATACATTGGCTCAACTTGGCTCAAAAACAATTTACATGTATTTTTAAAATATTAAAAAAGTTCCATCTCTGGGACTATTACTTAGTTTAGGCTTAGCTGCCTTTTAAATTCACAATAACCTAATTTATTTAGTGCAAACAACATGATCCGCCTTGACCTCCAAAAGCTTAATTACATTATATCAAGATGATAATAATTAAAATGATACATAATAATAGTAATAATAAAAAAATTTTTAACCCCTTCCGTCCTCCAAAAAAATACTTAAATAATCTTGTTTTGCCAAATTACCACTTCTTCTTCTTGACTTAATGGATCGTTGATGGAATACTGCCATCTACTGGACTGGAGGGTGGAGAAGAAGCTTGACAGGAAAAAATATATATATCACTTTGTACAAGGCATGACATTTAAACAATTAACAACACAGGTTACACAGCATTTTAATGTTTTTAGGATAGTTTTAGTAGTTTTAATGGTTGACATCCTATAAGAAATATACATTTAAGAATCAAATTAGACAAAATGGTAACACCCAAAAATCTAATTGATTTGTCAGTCTATCTATTATCCACAGATAACTAGATATCTAGCAAAACTAGATAATTACAAAGAAATTTAATTATTATCAGATGCGAAATGCAGTTTTCAGCTCCTAGTGATAACAATGGTCTGGCAAGCATAAGGAGTCGTAGGCACGGCCTGGCACTGTAACAAGACCGAACTTGTTCTTAGCTTTTAAAGGATGCACAATTGAAACTCACATCCATCCACAAGTTGCACAAAGTTGCCAACTGACTAAGACGTGTTCATGTAACAATCAGTTTTCTATGCTGAAAAGTTCCCTACTAACCCCATGAGTCATTTTTAGAGCGTAGAATCTGGAAACTTGACATGTCTGTTTTAGTCCAATGCATCATCTCGGTTTTCCTATAACTATACTTGTACCAAGCAATGACCAAAATATGATATATCTCTGGGGGCCATTCGTGAAACAACTAATGCACTCATTAATATCTTAACTTTCCATTCTATTTGTCAATGGTGAAGAAAAATGAGATGTAACAATGCCATGATCCATCATTCCAGGCCACTTGCCAGCTGGAAAGAAATAAATATCACTTTTTAATTTCTTTGACAGCATACTGTCAAGAAGGTCTCTAAAATTCTTTTGGCATGTGGTAATTAAATTAGTTTTCAGTATTGATTTCGTTAAAGCTTTTAGTGGGGCACGCTGGGTCAGAGGTCAGGATGGCTCATGCATAAAATCTAAGCCGGCCTGCCTGATAGGAAGGAAATTATATGTGAAAAAAAAATCAGAAAAAAGGGAAATATTATAAATGCCTTCGCTGAAGCATTTTAAGAGTGCAAAAGCGCATGAAAATGTAATGATAAGTACATAAGGCTTCAGGCTTTTACACTGGCTTACTAACTGCAGAGAAGAGAAGAGAAGAGAAGAGAAGAGAAGAGAAGAGAAGAGAAGAGAAGAGAAGAGAAGACATATGGCCACGATGAGCAGAAATAAATAAATAAATGTTTAATTACAGATAAATATAAAAGCAAGTTTGGCTCTGTCCTTTGTGACTTATTCTCTCCAGAATAAATGAAATCTGTCTTTTTTTAAACACTGGAAGGGGAAGCAAGACTGATTTAGTTTTTATATGGATATCCTACGAACTGAAATATTCTTGGAACGAGAAACTTTCTGTTGCTTTAACCAGATACGAGTCTTTGAAATAAGCAAGATTTCATAAAAAAACATAAATCACAAATAATTACCTCCTCCATCTCTATAATTATTGTGCTAATTTTCTCCTGCTTTGATGTGCAGCATTTCTTGTAAACTTGTAGTCACGGGCACAACATGGCACTACAATTAGTGATGGCAAACAAAAATTTTAAAAGAAGGTCAGTAATTATTAGTGAGGCTTCATCTTGTAATGCTTGGAGAGGCATAATTATGGTAATCTGACTAATTTTATATTTAAAAAAAAAATCACTCATCACCATTACTCACTCAAGCGATGGTAAGTCATACACCAAGTTATCTGTAATGGATAGTGTAATGTGTTTTTGTGAATTGAAGCGAGGAAGATCAATAAACAAAAAAAGAATAGCAATAAGAAGAAAAGCTGTGATGGAAGTCAATAAGACAAGCCATCACCGTATTCACAGTATATGAAGCAGCTGGGACTCAGAAGTGTGCATAATGTTTCAATACAGCGTGTCTGCTAGATTGTGTTATGGGCATCTGCAGTGTGAAAGGCTGGCATGATCCCCATGGTGACTGAGCGAAAGATTGAGAGAAAGAGAGAGAGAGAGAGAGAGAGAGAAAATTTAGCAGGGACTGGTGTATCACATGCAACTTCTCCAGACCTTAAAAATCCCCAAAAGAACTGCTGCTAAACATGTCCCTTTTTTTCATCCTTCCATCCATCCATTCATACATACATACATACACACATACATCTATTGCCTTCTCCTAAGGAAGCACCTGGGCCAGTTTAAGAACACACAAACCTGTATTAACACACTCTACCACTTTTCTTCCATACATGTGAACTTACTGTACCTTAGGAGGCTGTAAAGTTAATAAAATCTAAAGTTATTTTTTCCTGTCCCCATATAGGTGCTTCATTGATAGCCTGCCAGAGAAAAATAAACTGACGCAAGAAGCCAAATTTGCTGAAAGAATAGGATGCTCCAATTGCTATAAATACTGTAAGCCAATTCATATTGAAGACTTCTCTTATTCTGTTTGTTAATAATAATAATAATAATAATAATAATCTATATTTAAAAAGCTTAGATTTTTACTTAATACGTACATAACTGAAAAATATTTCAATCCTTAATCATAAATAAATCAATATTTAGGCAGCTTATGAGTGATGGCGACTAATTTTACAAAATATAACATATGAAAATTGAAGATTGAACTGTGTGCATGGCGTTTGCATGTTCTCTTTGTGGGTTTCCTTCCACAGTTGAAAGACATGCAAATTAGGCTAACTGGCACTACAGGCAATTAACTGGCACTACAGGCAAAACTACAGGCTAACCCTAATTGCCTGTAGTGTGTGAGTGAGTGTGTACAGTATATGTGTGTGCCGTGTGATGGATTGGCACCCTGTCCATAGTGTACCCCACCTGATGTCCTAAGTGTTCTATTTTTCAGTTTATCACATTTGTCACCAGCAATGTCTATAACTGTAATATTTACATGAATTTCACAGTTTATTGTATAGTTCACAGACTATTTAGTTTGTCACCTTTTTGCTTTAATAACAGCAAGTTCCCAACCAGGCACAGACTTCACAAGTTTGTGTAAACCCTGATGAATGTTAAATCACAAAGCAACCAGCGTGCTATCTGAACATGTGCACTTTTATTGCAGCTTACTCTTTTTTTTTTTTTTTTAAAGTGACTGATCAAGACACAATTTCTTTAGAGGTTTTAGAAAGGAAAAGAAAAACTTGTATAAATACTAAATTACTATACATTATATATATAATTACTATACATTATATATATATATATATATATATATATATATATATATATACAGTGGTGTGAAAAACTATTTGCCCCCTTCCTGATTTCTTATTCTTTTGCATGTTTGTCACACTTAAATGTTTCTGCTCATCAAAAACCGTTAACTATTAGTCAAAGATAACATAATTAAACACAAAATGCGGTTTTTAAATGAAGATTATGTTATTAAGGGAGAAAAAAAACTCCAAATCTACATGGCCCTGTGTGAAAAAGTAATTGCCCCCCTTGTTAAAAAATAACTTAACTGTGGTTTATCACAGTTAAAAGTTCAATTTCTGTAGTCACCCCCAGGCCTGATTACTGCCACACCTGTTTCAATCAAAAAATCACTTAAATAGGAGCTACCTGACACAGAGAAGTAGACCAAAAGCACCTCAAAAGCTAGACATTATGCCAAGATCCAAAGAAATTCAGAAAAAAATGAGAACAAAAGTAATTGAGATCTATCAGGCTGGTAAAGGTTATAAAGCCATTTCCAAAGCCTTGGGACTCCAGCGAACCACAGTGAGAGCCATCATCCACAAACGGCAAAAACATGGAACAGTGGTGAACCTTCCCAGGAGTGGCCAGCCGACCAAAATTACCCCAAGAGCGCAGAGACAACTCATCCGAGAGGCCACAAAAGACCCCAGGACAACAACTAAAGAACTGCAGGCCTCACTTGCCTCAATTAAGGTCAGTGTTCACGACTCCACCAAAAGAAAGAGACTGGGCAAAAACGGCCTGCATGGCAGATTTCCAAGGCGCAAACCACTTAAGCAAAAAGAACATCAAGGCTCGTCTCAAATGACCCAAAACACACCAGCAAATCCACCTCTGAATGGCTGAAGAAAAACAAAATGAAGACTTTGGAGTGGCCTAGTCAAAGTCCTGACCTGAATCCTATTGAGATATTGTGGCATGACCTTAAAAAGGCGGTTCATGCTAGAAAACCCTCAAATAAAGCTGAATTACAACAATTCTGCAAAGATGAGTGGGCCAAAATTCCTCCAGAGCGCTGTAAAAGACTTGTTGCAAGTTATCGCAAATGCTTGATTGCAGTTATTGCTGCTAAGGGTGGCCCAACCAGTTATTAGGTTCAGGGGGCAATTACTTTTTCACACAGGGCCATGTAGGTTTGGATTTTTTTCTCCCTAAATAATAAAAACCATCATTTAAAAACTGCATTTTGTGTTTACTTGTGTTATCTTTGACTAATAGTTAAATGTGTTTGATGATCAGAAAAATCTTTGTGTGACAAATAGGCAAAAGAATAAGAAATCAAGAAGGGGGCAAATAGTTTTTCACACCACTGTATATATATATATACAATTTGTTTGTTTAAAAATGCATAATTACAGTATATTATAGTTATCTAGACATGTAGCACAAGAGGCTTCAGTTATCTGTCTGGTGCAGTTTTTAACCTAATAAGACCTTAATTTAAGTAAATGTTTATAATAAGATAAATTATTATGTAATTATTATTATTTAATTATTATAAATTATCATGTTATTATTTTAATGCAATTGTACAGTACATAAGAAAACCTGCATTTATCTAAAATCCTCTAGGGTATTAAAATCATTTAATCAATTTTGATTAAAATCAATATTAAATCATGCAAGGTGTAAAGATCCAAAACCGTTTGAGAGTTTAGAGATAAAAATAAAGAAATAACACTCATACTCCTAACCAATAACAAAGATTTAAAATCTTTACATTTATCTTCTGTAAGAGTTTAAGCCGTAAGGCTTGATTTGGAGCCCTGGTTAAGACTTAATTTAGAATGTTATGACAGTCTGATTTTGATGTTTGACAGCTCATATCATCAAATTATGTGATTCTGACATGACAGATGCACTCCGAGCTACAAAGTCTTTTATGATATTTAAACATAAGTCTGTTCTGTCATAACACAGCCTTATGTCAACAAAACTCGATGCTCTTTTCAGTTTTATTTGTATAACACTTTTAAAAATAGTCCTGGATATAGATTTAGATGCCTAATGAAGAAGCCATGTGAGAAAGTGACAAGTAAGCCTGCCTAAGGTGACATGAGGAGAAAAACTTGATGATGTGCATTGTGGAAATCTGCGGTTCACCTTGTGGAAATCAGCATTTTATTAGGTATGCATCTAAAAATAATTGCATTACCAGCAGTTCCAATCTGACCGACCCATAGTATTAAAATATAATGTAGAGTCTATACCAGTCACATGAATTTATTCTTCCATGGTGCGTTTGCACCATTACCATGAATCATTTGCACTTGTTAAATGACTAAATGCATTATAGGGTTGTTGTTGGTCTATCGGCTGCTCCCAGCAAGGGGTCGCCACAGCGGACACTAGGTCCGCACATACAAGCTTGGCACAGGTTTTACGCCGGATGCCCTTCCTGATGCAACTCTCCCGTTTTACCCGGGCTTGGGACCGGCAATGCATCCTGCGGCTGGAGTTTGGGCACTGGCTGGAAATCGAACCCAGGTATATGTTTCTTATTCAATTGATAACTTTTAAATGGAGCACTTCCAACAACGCTTGTAGTTTTCAAATAATATCTGCTACAGTATGTGCTGTTATATTTTTATGTGGTTGGTTTTATATAGAAAAAAATTAATCCAAATTTAGCTTGCTTTGCTTTTGAGTCTCTTCTGTTCTTTCGTTAGTCTTTCAGCTGCTCCCATCAAGGGGTCGCCACAGCGGACCATTAGATCCGCATAACAGCTTGGCACAGGTTTTACCCCGGATGTCCTTCCTGATGCAACTCTCCCATTTTATCCGGGTTTGGGACTTACGCTGAGTCTCTTCTGTTTTTAAGTTTTATTTATTTACATTTTGTTCAAAGTATTTTTAGAATCAAATCAAATCATGATGAAATCAGATTGAATTGTGAATAGAGTGTATCATTGCACTGCTACTCAAGAGGTTACCAATCTTCTTCTATGTGATGCCAGATTGTGGGATTATATAGTCAATCATTACCATTTACAACTTCAAAGTCCGGGTTTGCTGAAACCAACCAGCATCAAAGACTGACGAGATGATGATAACAGCAGAAGTTTTTCTGTACAAGCTGATGGAATCCACAGAAGAAGGAGTAAATCCTGAAGGCATCCATGCAGTTCCATCTTCATCTGCAACAATAGTTTATAGAGACAGTTTATTTGCATTTTGTGAGATTTCCTTAAAGTCACGAGTAGAAATGTATTGTAAACCATAGATGTGATAATTATTTAGAATAATAATTCTAACTATGACATTATTATATTAACAAGTGTCATTCTTAGATGTTGATCGTTACTCAAATGCTCCTTTGTCAAGCATGACTCATCCACTCACACGTGCACCCACACAAAAAAAAAATCCAGCTTTGTTGATGCCAGACATGTTTGTCTAATTTAATCTCATCTATTCTCCAAAAAAAAAAAAAAAAAAAAAAAAATGAACAGCTCTAAGTGCTTGGCCCGCTCTGGTCTACGGGTCTACATTCCCCGCCACAAATAAGTGACGTGTGACGCAAGGGTAATGACAATTATTGAAAGTGTGAAAGAGCCCCGCTGAATTGCTCACAAGCAGCCTGTGAGCGCTGTCTCTCGAGGGTCATACTCATGGCCGGCTCTACTTTCTAGACTTCAGTGTAATTGCTTTCCAAACCGCGAGCCTCCTGCCAATATCCAATTGTAGCTGCTGACTGTTATCTTTATCATTCAGAAACCGAGGATTCGCTATTGTTCACCATTCAAGACGAGATGAGCTCGAAGCTCAAAGGAAAATACAGAGTAAATGACCCAGAAAACATCCGCTGCAGTCGTGTTTACCAGCGCAGTGATGGTGATTTAAATTATCATAGTTATCAATGGAGGCGCAAAACATTTGCAAAGCAGACTAAAATAACCTGCTGTGGTGAGGAAATTACATTAAAAGTGAAATGAAATAAAACCATGTTTTTAGTTCAACATTTTAGCAACCCTCTGGTATTATTTGTAAAAGAAACACAAAGTACGGGTAAACATATGAATCTTGGACAACCCTGGTTTGTTGAAAAGACGCAAGTGTTTCTCTTTAGACTAGATGGATTGAGCTTCACAATCTGCTATTTATAGGTTCCTCATTTCCGCAGGAATGGAGAATCATCCCAATCCCCCTGGCTTTTGCCAAAGGCTTAGTGTGACATATGGCTAATCTGGTTATTATGCAATTTATCAGGCGTTCCAGTATAACGGAGGGTACCGGGTGCATTTCACGTGTGCTTCAGCGCAATAAGTCCGTGCTGGGCTAATGAGTAAGCGATGCTGCACAGTCATAATACATCCACTCTCTCTTCAGGGTACTACTGCTGTGAAACGACTTGTTAGACCAAGCTGCTCCATTACCCAGCTCAAATTGAGTTCACTAATGATGGCCCAAGCTTCTGTGTAAGCTAGAATGAATTAAACGCCAAACACAGATGATGAGGGTGCAAAAAGGGTGGGGGGTCGGTTTAATTAAGGGGGATCATCCTGGCCGTTGGATAAACTTTGACAAGCTTCTTTCATACTGACCTTAAACGAAGCAGATTAGACTGAATCGTGCGTCGTAGATTGCGCTCAGCACTTAAAAGACTGCAACATTTCTGCAAGCTGACCCATCACAACACAAAGCCGTTCATTACTAAGATCCATGTCGATGGGGGAATGCTGCACATGCAATCTGGAGCCTGAGAATCAGACAAAATCTCCACTGAGCTCATCAGAGCCTGAGGGTTTAACTATGGCCTAACGACTCATGCTGTTACAGCAAGTGTCTTTTGTGTTGGATTTCCTCTTGATATGGGTGATTTAGAGAGACGGGCATTGAAAGACCGAGCTCCTCATTTGCAGACAGACAGCCCAGGCTTGATGAGGTCCGCACTTTCGCACTGTCAGCTAATTAAGGGCTGGACGCCATTAAAGCTTCATAAATCAGGCTTTAATGTGACAGGAGTTCGTGAGGTTGCGAGGGTACATCCCTATGATTTTAGTGGCTGAGTGCAGAAGAGGACGTGTCTAGATAATGATGCCCAAATGTGTGCTATTGATCATAACTCCCTCTTGTGTCTATATGGGTGAAAGCATTGAAGAAAAATTGAAGTGAGAGTTCTTGGCAGCACAATGTGCTGGGAGGAAGTCATGAGGGAGAACGCAACAAAGGATGGTTTGAACAATGTGACTAATGTGTTTACGTTACGGTTCCCAAGCCACTTATGATCATTTTTCTAGTGCTGTCCACTCAAGCCTGTCTGTTTTGTGATCGGAAATTCGATCGGGGTGCCACATACTATCTTTGTCTTGCGCTGGAGAACCCGAACAGAACGGAAAATAGAACCGAAGTGGATATAATCCCAGTGTTGCCAACTTGTTGACTATTGTAACCACATTTGTTGATAATGTTGGACATTTGACTGTTTTAGCACCATTTAGCACCAAGCTTTTATTGACTAGTTACTGATCACTATTGTTCCCAAAAATGTATCCCTGGTCACTATTGTTCCTAATGACCAATCACTTAGCAATACTCTTCCCATCAACCAATTACTGATCACCACTGAGACCAATTCTTAATTCATGCAGTATTGTTCCCAAAGGCCAATCACTGAGCATGGTTACTGTATTTCTATTGACCAATCATTGATCATCATTAAAAGGTCTCAATGACCTATCACTCGTCAGCATTGTTTTCAACAACCAATCATTGATTGCCATTGCTCCCAACATCTAGTAACCGATCAACATTCTTTCCCAAGACTAATCACTGATAACCATTGATTCCACTGAACAATCACTAATTTGCCATGGTTTGTATCTACTGTAGTACCTGGTTATTTCTTTTGTAACCTTTATTTTGTACCTATTAGCTGGATGCTCATTACATAAATAGTTTAGTGTTAACTTGAACACGATGGTATAATTTATAATAAATTTTCTATGCCTATAATAAAAGTAATAATAATAATAATAATAATAATAATAATAATAATAATAATATTTACACTACATATGCAAGTTAAAATGATTTCTAGTAGCCATGTAAACAGTTGGCTAAGTTGAGCGTACACAAATTCACTTTTTTTCAAATATCATGAAAAAGTCAGATATCATACAGGTAATTAAATTCCTGGTCATCACAAAACAGAATAAAATAAGTCATTATGTCTCATTTATCATTTATTAGCCTAATGGCACCATGCAGGTTAAAAGCCTCTGTCAAAGAGCAGCAACTCTGTGCTTGGCACATTGTATTCCTATTATCATTACAATGAATGATTAAATATTTATCCTAGGTGAGTCAGCAGGGAAACATTCCTCCCAGTGTTATTAAACTACTTTAATTACCATGGCCCATTGGTCCACTACCCACACCCACATAAGAAACCAATCACCTCTCCAACACCAGCCAAATTTCCTCTGGAAATGAACTTGTAATTGTGTGCCAAAATGTTATCCTGAGAATAAGGGACTACGTTATTGTCACTGTTATAGGTGCTGTTGGATTTGAAATGTATTTTCCAGCCTCGCTGTGGAGGCTGCTGCTCAGTGTCTATTGTGCAAGAAAAAAAAATGAACTGTAACTGCAAATATGTCTTTTATTCCACAGGACACTAAGTGAGAAACAGAGTTCTGTATGCGAGTCTGTAGAGATGGCAATGTCACAAAACCAATGTTACATTAAAACTGATGGGTTCGGCTCCAAAAAAAGAAAACAGGAATGTAGCAAGGAAATGAGTTTATCTTGTTTGTGCACCACCACAGACCACTTCACCTGAGCCAACAGGATATGTGCAGAACAAACAATGGTCTCTGGTAAATAGTGGCGTTTCATAACAATGATGAAGTTGGTGTAAACTTTGTTAGGAACTCTGGAACACCTGCTTATTCAAGCAATTATCCAATCAACCAATCATGTGACAGCCGTGTAATGCGAATGCAAAGGTCTATGACTTGGCTTACTATAGTATATTATAGTAGTTGTTGGTGCCAGTTGTTTTGGTTTTAGTATTTCAACTGCTGTTCTCCTGGGATTTCAGCACACGGCAGTATAAACAGAATAGTGTAGATTAGGAAATAAATAAATGAAATGGAATGTAGTCAAACAAAATGTTTTTGCATTGTTGATGAAAGATCAGAGGTAAATGGACAGTGGACAAAGCTGACAGGAAGGCTATGGTACTCAAATAATCACTCTTTTGGTGAGCAAAAATTGCATGACACAAAAATATGCATTTAGGCCCAAACATTCTTCCTTGTAATATATTCGTGCCATATATATATAAAAAAAAATCTGATATTAAACCACTTTGCATTTATTTTGATGGCCCTTATAATTTAATTGCTATTATTATGTTTTTAATGAATGAAATATCGCTACAATGGTGCCATTAAGCCCTTGCAACTTTATTTATTTATTTGTGTTGAAATACATAACAGATTTGAAAAAAAAAATTGCATAGAATGAACAACTCCATTATTAGTTATAATAATAATTAATTGATGTGAGGATCATCGATTACAGTCAATGATATATGAATTTCCTGCCTATTTCAAGTGATCACTTATGAAAAATGCAATTTATTTTAATTGATAGAAATGAAGCGTGAATTGACACCATGTTTCATGGTATTTCATGAGCATCATTCGCAGGCAACTGCACTGTAATGTACATGTGCATGCATATAATGCAATAATTGCACATGTTTAAAAACATGGTTGTTTCTGGCTAACTAACGTATTGATATATGGTTAAGAGGGAAAGATAAGTGTTGAATTTGATCCAAACACACCATAACTTTAAAAGATACCGACTCGACTTAACTCAGTGGGACTGCAGAAGATTCATATGAGTCTCAGGTGAACTTTGGAATGTATTTTAACATGGAAGGAGGGTTCTGGAATTCGGCCCTCGATTACTTACATTTGTACTTGCATTCCATGTGACTAATTTAGGTCATCATAAGATTTCCTGCTCTGAATAGCAAATGCACAGTTGCTATTCAGAGCAGGAAATCTTATGATGACCTAAATCAATTTTGATTTGCCAAATTTAATTTTGTTGAAAAACTTCAAGAAACAATCAAAGAGCTTTGCACTGTGTGGTTAAACTAATATTAATCAATCATCGATTGGTTTACTCAAACTGACGATCAATTCACTACAGTATTCCATCAATATAATAATAGTCACAATATAATTTTTATCTATAATTTAAGTTAGGGAACTGGTGGCTTAGGTAGTTGAGGTTCTGGGTTGATAATCAGAGGGTAGGAAGCTCAAGTCTTGCCACAGCCAGGTTGCAACTGTTGGGCCCCTGGGCAAGTGCCTAAACCTATGCCCCATACAACCAGCCACTGCATATAGTGCCGATACCAGGCTGTGGGTTGTGACATAATACCTGTACAGAATTTGTTGATCAAGTGTGACATGGCCATCCCTAGGATAAAAGAGAAAAAGCCAAAAAAAATAAAATAATAATAATCTATACACAAGGTAATAGATTCTAAGTTCAAAATGGTCAATGTTATAATATTACAGACTATTAGGATGAGATCCTAAGTACTTTTTATCTTCTTCTCATTTGGATGATTTTTTGTTATTCTTGTAATAAATATTTAATTGGGGTGAATGTACTGTATCTAAATAGAAAGAAAAAGTAAATAAAGTAATTTTTTTCATAATAATATATAATAGAAAACTAATAGCAAAGTATGACGTGCAAGATGGATGTACAGATTTATGTAAAAAAAAAAGTTTTATTATATTTTGAGGTAAGGTATAATTATAGTGAGCTGCTTATTATTAATCAGAAACATGAACATCATGTAGCAATAGGCAGGTGTTATAAAATGTATATTATTTGTACATAAATGTTTCTACAGGTAATATCAGTTAGATACAAATAGTGAAACCAGTTTTTAATTAAAAATATAAATAAATAAATAAACACATAAATAAATACAGTAATAAAAAGTTGAATTATATCTGAGTAACTCTGATTAGTGTTGAAATTAAGTTATCATGAGCCTGGTCCTTAAAGTTGTTGTTAGCACCGAGCTCGCTACACTGCACGCCACCCATCACAGTGATCCATTATGGGCCATGTGCTAATTGGCGCTGTCTGCATCTGCACCACATTTCTGTGCTCGCTTCCTCTCTGGCACAAGGTCATAAATCTAACTTGCACTCCGTGGAGGAGCAAAACCGCCTCCTTTTTACACACATCTATCAGCTAGCAGCCAGACATGCTGTCACATGGTTCCTTTTGTGTTCAAAATTGCGTCATCCAGCCAGATGTTCAGAGGAGCAGTTGCTGTATGATAGAGTTTTGTGTCATTGGAGAGAATTCAGAGGTGAAGTCAGAGGTAGAACCGAGGAGTTGGGATAAGTTTTGGATTGGGTCAATGGGTCCAAAATTAGCATTTATATTTGTTAACACCCTTAATGTTCTGTTCACTACTTAGCAAAGTCCTTTTGACCCTGCAATATCATTTTAAAACTAATTTCCCTATATACATACAAATCCCAGTCGTTAACAACATTAAGATTCATGCAAACGTATATACAAAATCCCTTTGCATGCTTGCGGATGCTACTGATGCCAGGTGCGTGTTTACTTATTTGTCGTTTCTGTTTTTTTTTTTTCATTTTACTTACCAGTGAATTTTAGCAGTGTGTAAATATTACATGCCATATAAATACTGCATGGTGCTCTGTCATTGATAAAGCCAGGGATATGATTGAAAAACACTAATAAGGAATTTTGAATTTTGCTGGGAGCAAAAGGAAGGATTTTAGTATAACTAGTAGTAAGAGCAGCAGCAGGAAGAATTTTGGAAGTAGTAGTAGTGCAGCTGTGGCCAAAAGTTTTGATAACTTTCAAAAGGTCTGCTGCCTTTGTGGTATTGTGGTACATTGACGTATAATTACAAGGCTTCTATTGACAATTACATAAGGTTTATGCAAAGAGTTAATATTTTCAATGTTGACCCTTCTTTTACAAGATCTCTGCAGTTCACCCTGGCATACTGTCAATCAACTTGTTGGCCACATCCTCACTAATGGCAGCCCAATCTTGCACCCATCAGTGCTAGGATTTCATCAGAATTTGTGGGGTTTTCTTTGTCCAGCTGCTCCTTTAAATTCTCAATGGGATTAAGATCTGGGGAGTTTCTTGGCCATGAACCCAGAATCTCAATCACATTTGCCACATTTATATCACAAATATCACATTTGCCTAATGGCAAGTTAGCCGATTATGCTGGCAAAGGCATTGTTTGTTACCAAAATGTTCTTGGATGGTTGGGAGAAGTTGCTCTTATGTGGATGTTTTTGTACCATTTTTTATTCATGGCTATGTTCTTAGGCAAAATTGTAAGAAGCAACCCAACACATGAATGTGTCAGAATGCTTTACCGTTGACAGGACTAATGGTAGCGCATTCTCAAAACTTTTGGCCATGTATAAAAAAAATTAGCAGTAGTAGAAGTAGTAGTAAGAATTGTAAAAGTAGTGATAGGGGTAGAATCTGCAGCAAAAAATGCTGGTATTACTTGTAATAGTAGCAAGAATTTTAGTAGTAGTAGCACTAATAAGATTTTTTTTTATAACTAGAGTTTTTTCCCACGACTCTGTCTGCGTGCAGATCCTGTCACCTGCGTGCTATCATTACCTGCGAATGGAGTATGCGGTCAACTCGCTGCCACTCCTTATGCCGCTAAAAAGGGTTTTGGCAGCCCTTACTTCTGCCTGTCACATGCGCTATTGCTGTAGATGCGTCTTAGGCTGTTCCAGGGTTTCAGTAGCTACAGTATGAGCTCCGGCTGATGTACCCATTTTTGCCTTAAAAGAAACTACGGAAGTTCCTGTGCAAAAACAGAACACATTCACAGACCAAACTAAATTTCTGTTCTATTTATTGTATATAGAAGTTAGACGATGGTGGTAGTAGGAGTAGTAATAGTAGTAGCAACAATTTTAGGATTAGTAGTAGTAGGAGGAGTAACTACAATAGTAAGAATTTTAGTAGTAGTAGTAGGATTATATATATATATATATATATATATATATATATATATATATATATATATATATATATATATATATATATATATATATATAATTTTTTTTTTTTTTTATCTATATAGTGCTCAGGATTGTGCAGTACAGAGTGACATATCCTTTTTCTCCAAGTATATATAATTATATTAGCAATAAACTATTACCTGAATTTTATTTCATTTCAACTACACAAACTCAGTTGTTTCAGTTGTTTCTATGAACAAAAAATAATAATAATATGCTCGTTTTGAACGTTCTATATTTTTGCAACATCATTCCCATATTCCTATAGCTGTAAAATTTACCTTTTAAAAATGAAATGATAACTTCCGTCTACCTGACATATACAAAAATTTTCATTATAAGGTTTGACGGATCACCATTAACACATACCAGCAAGGCTTCCATATACGTAAGCACATATGTTTTTTTAATCATCATTGACCTGTGCTGTTTTTTCATGCATGTATCTCTGCTTATCTGTGCATGTATTTTAAGGGTTAAATTATTATTACTTGTGACTTACATTATGAGTTTTATATTTATCCCCTTTTATACAGTATATTGTGTACTGTATATAAAATCGTCAGGCTCATAAACATTAAATTTGTATGTAGTCACATCAAACAGAAGATGTAAACCGTAAAAATAGGAAGGGTTTAGTCAGTCAAACATTGTGTGGGGGAGAAAATGTCTTTACAAGGTCATGATTTTTTAATATGAATCATTACAGTAGCATTCATTACTCTCTCCTGAAACAACACATGATTCTGATTTATGTTTCAGAATGTAAGTTAGTTACTGCTGGGAACTCTTCAATGAATCATCATCATCATCATCATCATCATCATCATCACAGATATGATATAATGTTGCAATCCGTGCTATCTGGCATCATAGATGAAAAAGAACATACAAACCCTTAATCCTTTTCAATAAAACAGCAATCATTATTAGAGCAGAGCAGTGGACTGAGAGTGGTGAATTGATTGCTGTCAGAAATCAATCTATAGTATGTGGAGAAAAAAAATGAAATAAATAAAAATAAATCTAAAAAAAATCCATAAAAAGAAAAGATTGAAGCTATAATTATTTTTTTTTTAGTTTTAAAGTTAAAATGAAATGAATGTAAGCAGGCATCATTGTACTGTTGATCCACTTCCTAAAATGTCTATCATTATTGTTTATGTATCCACTCAAAAAAAAAAAAAAAACATGCTTAAGCTTCATCTCCATTTTGTCTACACAGACTTGTTAAGCATTTTGGCTCACTCTGTTTCCTCCTGATAGGGAACTGCTTACTGAATTGGCACACACGCTCCTGTCGGAACAGTGAGAGCCGATCTCACGGAACAAAAAATCTCTAGAGAGCATGATGTATGCCGGGGAGATACACGACTCCTTTGTGTTCAACATTTCAGCAGAGGACCTAAAACCTTGTCGTTAAACCTCCGAGATTTCTCTTCTTCAGGATCATAGCTGCAGCCTGACTGTACGATCCGCCAGCGAAAACTTGAGCTGCATTCATGTGCGATCATTTCTCATTCAAGCCGTGTTGCACTTGGTAATGGGGCCAGTCATGTGTGGTCAAACGGTGGCATTAATAAGTCTCCGCTCGACTACGCTCTGTGGCCGTGCGATTACCTGTCACACTTCATTTATCTATTGTAAAAACATTCCATGACTCTTTCCTGCTCCCCCTGTTTAAGAGTGATCTCAAACACACACACAACCTTGTGCTGCTCAAGCCCCTCCGATTATATACAGTGCATACATCATACTCCACTGGCACGGAGATTTTTCTCAAAAAATTCTCTAAGCAGTTTGGAGGAAATAAAAATACTAAGCAAGCCAGGTTGATACATATTATTTAAGGTTTCATTGCCCTGCCGTTAGCTTTCAGTGCAATTCTGTGTGATTCATCATGTTCCGACAGCCACTCTTTCACAATTTGAGTCCTGGAATATTGCCATGCAATAGGGGGAAATAACTCCATACTGTAGATGTGATACCCTGCTCATTCAGTACATTCAGGTCATCAGCTGACTACATTTTATTGCCACATAATGTTGCTGAGCCTGGACCCGAGCAACTGAAGCAACCCCAGATCATAACACTGCCTCCAGAGACTGGTACAGTAACCACTATGCATGATGGGTGCATTGCTTCAGGTGACTCCCATTCTTTCTTTTCATCACTCTGGAATAAGGTTAGTCCGGACTCGTTAGACCACATCACCTCTTTCCATCTCTCTGAAGTCTAACCTTGTGTGAAGTAGCACTCCAACCATCATGTAGTGAATAAAAGCAACTTTTAGTTTTAAAGTCTTTTTTTTTTTTTTTTTTTTTCATTCTGCTTGAGAAACACTCACATGAAAGGTGCACATTTTATGTCGATTGTTATAGGTTGGACTAACAATGTTTGCATATTAATGTCTGTTTCTTTGTCTTACCAGGTCCTGGAGTTGACTAGTGGGAGGGGCTGCAAACAGGAAGTCAACTATATGCACACCTGAAGGCGTGGAGTTGGTCTATTAAGGATGGTTAGGCTTAGAATTCATCAATGTGTAAATATTGGATGATTGTGATGAAATAATATCGATTACTAAAGATAAAGGTTGTTTAAAATACTTTCTGTATGTTAATAAATTCTCTGTACACTCAAAAAAATGAACCTGGCTACCAGTTACAGTACATGTACTAAAATGTAATATGTGTTTTGTACATAATAATTTCATGTTTCCAAGATAAACATGAATAAATGATGTATTTACATGAAATTCAACAACCTAACATGTATTAGATTCAATCATGTTGAGATAAACCAAAGAGATCTTGTCACTATGAAAAGCGGAAATATCAGATCAAACATCGCGAGAAGAGAACACAGCGTGTTGAGAAGACAAACGTTTGGCGGGCGTGTGGAAAAGGTAAGCAGGAATTAATTCCCATCTTTCTAAATAGAAACGAAATACTGAACATGAATGTCACCTGCTGTTTAGCGATGTTTCGTCACGTTATTTTGGTTTAAGCTATTTCTTGTATTTTTAATCACACTTAAAATACCGACGGTTATATGCGCGTGCTTAATCTGCGGTTCGGTTCTGGTTTCGGTCTGTTCTCATGAGTTGTGAAGCGAGAGGAACAAAGTATAAATATTGTTCATTTGATAAATTAAGTATCATGAATTTTAATTAAATCTAACTCTGTATTTTTTCACAGGAGTTTGTGAGTGAAAGTGTCCTGTCTGCATCTGACTTCAGGAGTTTCCTGACCAACCGTCTCTAACGGTCATATTTAAAAGTCATAACGAATAGTTGTAAAGTACAAAACGTTTCTGTTGGTTTTTAATTGTTTTTCTATGATTAATACTTATTTGTGGTGTTTTATGTTTTGTACATCTTTTTAATTTGAGACCTCATTTGTAAGTTGCTGCTGGTGTAAAATAAAAATCTCCGTTTTATCCTGTTTGTCTTGTGTTTTCCTCTACAGAATTCTGTTGACCAGGGCTTGAAATTTAAATTTACTTGAGTTGGATCAACTTAATTTACAACTGAAAAATGTGTTGTACCAACGCTATTCATTTATGTTAACAGTATTAAATTATGTTGGACGCAGCTGTGGTAAATAAGTTAAATGAACCTAATAAAATTAATTTGACTGAACCTAAGAACATTAAGTTGGGCCAACACAATTACTTAATGCTGAAAGAGAGCCATTAAATCAGGTGAAAATTCTTTCCATAATTTAATTATGTTCATTCAACGAGTTATTTTTTTGAGTGTAAAATGCTCATTTAGTAAGTAAAGAGGGGTTACTAATGGCTAATTTGAAAATGAAGGAGGAATTAGAAGGTTGGGGAGGAACAAAGACCTGTTTGGAGAAGAGGGGGCATATGTTGGCGAACTGTATTTGATATTCTGTCACTTGTTGACTTGTATTATAAATGTTAGTTTTCTTTTTTTCCCCTTTGGCTATCTTTGTTGTTGAACTTTGGTCCTTGTGAACCTTTTTGGAAAACCTGTGGCACTGTTAAAACAATTGCACATTATGCAGTGGATCTGCTTTTACTTTCACTAAATTACATTACGTTTCACTCTTAAAATATCATAGTCATGAATTTTTCTGCAATCTGTAGAGCTGACCATTCCAAACTGTCCTTAGAATTCCAATAATTTGATTGTTGATGGTTGTTTTTCTTCATACAGTATGCGTTAATGATAATAAAATATTATCCAGTGACTGCGTTTTTTTTCCCCTCCAAAAGCACATGGATTTATATTTAATTCATCCTTGTAATTTTATGTAATTAACAAAAAAGCATTGTGTTAGGTAAGGGATATGAAGCAGTGTGCCCATGTTCATTAGCAGATGTTGTACAAATGTGATTTTTATTATTTTTTTTATGCAGGGAAAGCAAGACTGTGGAAAGCTTACACTCTCTAGAGGGCGGGGGGGAGCAGGCCTGGCCCTGTGTGCATTCAAAATTTCCTTTTTTTGCACACACAAGGTCTAATATTTTATTGAGTAGGCTGATATCACAGACGAGCTCCTGCATCTTTATTTGTTAGGCTCAAAAGGGCCAATCATTATCTTTTAATTACCATGGCCCAGCACTGAGAGCCACTATAGGCAGATTATTAATCATGCATAATGGCAAAGCATGAGACAGAAATACGAAGGAGGGGCAGGAGGTGTACGGGGGAAAGCTAAGCACATTGAGTTAATAGCAAAGCGTCAGAGTTACATTATTTGCATATGAACCAACTCTGAATAATGAATTCTTACAAGTAAAGCAGTAACAGAAAGAAAGAGAGATACATGTCTGATATTTCTGTATTATAAACAACAGCTTTTAACTACTGTTGAAAATTAATGACACGGAAAAGGATCCAAATTTTTTTATAATGTAGGATGTAAATATAACATAATTTTGAATTCTGGATTTTTATTCATTTGATTCTGCAAACAATACTGTTGTATTGTCTATACCACTTTATCCTGCATATGGGGAGGCTTGGAGAAGACTTAGGGCACGGGGTAGGATACACCATGGACATCGTGCCAAGCCACTGCAGGGCACACCCTTACACTAACATGCTCATTTGTTGTTTACCTTAAATCTCAAAATACAAATCTTTCATTTACCTTTAATATTGTCCATCAGCCAAGACATGTTTGAGCAAAATGTCGCTTTTCACTATAGATAACAAGGCTCTCCTATTAGCACTGTGCTGACTGCATGCTGAAATCATCACTTATTCACTTCAAATACTGGCATTAAATTGGAACAATCAAAAACAACAAATAAAAGGCTTCATATTTAAAAAAAAAAATGTTGAAAAACATTGAAAACAGTAGTCACCGATAACATAACATAAACAAGTTGTGCAATTGTTTTGTTTTTTTATGTTTCACACTGTCAAAGTTTGTTAAAAACATATAAATTCTAAGCTACTTATAGAAGGATACATTGTAATTTTCAAAAACATAATATTTTTATGTGACAAATAAAAAAAAAATGGTATTTTATTGCATTTTGTAGACCCATTTTATTCCTTTTTAACATTCATGGATAATTTCTCTTGGTTTTAATATTAAACAATTCAATATTTAACCCTTTATTGATCACTGACGATGGCACCATCCTCAAATGTCATATTATGCAGTTTTTTGGTTATATTGTATTTCCATACTTAATATTATCAACATAACATGCACACTAAGTCATTTTTTTAAATATTTTGCTCCCAGAGAGCCATACTTTTTTTGTATTTTAATGTAGCCTTAAGGAATAGTTCACCTAGAGGACTTTTTTGTCTCTTATATTTGACAAGTTTTTGGCTCTCTTTTTTTAGTCCAGTCTCTTAACCTGAACAGTTTCAGAGGAATGTTTTAGTTTGTTAAGCCACGCAGAAACCTATAAATCATTCAAGCATAAAAAATGCTTAACTTAAGGCATGAACCAGGGAGAAACAAGTGATTACAGTTAATCAGGAATAAACGAGAGGGGAAATGAGGTTGCTGATGAGGTTGGTACATAAACATCCATTTTTTTAATTGTAACTTTAGGTACTTTGCAGCCTAAAACATGTGGTTATATGACATTATATACTCGGACATCAGAAATTAGCCAGTTATTGTTGGTCAATAGCTCTTGCTTTATTTCTACCTACGAAGAGTAATGTACTGTACCAGCTCTTTTAGTCCTGAAGTCTATCCAGCTGTTGGTGTCATTTTACTGTATTCTCCATCTCCTAAATTGCTAACTACAGTAGCTGAGGTGGGACTCCATCACATTGTTGTCCAGTGTTTGTTGTCTTCATCAATTTCACATTGGATTTGCTTTAATATCCTTTTACACATGGCTGCTAAACAATAATAGAGAAAAAAAAACTAGCCTTTATTTATTTTTTTTACACTTGTCCCTTATTTCTGAAATGTTTTTCCATTACAAGCCATTGTAACTTTGCTAGCCATGTTCTGTGGTAATGTCAGAGCAACACATAACCGCTAACCTCTAACAAGAACAAAAGTACACCACCAACCAACAAATTAGTACAGGAATTATCAGGTATTTTAAAATAAGCAGACTTTCCTTAATCCTCAACCACTCCACTCTCAATTTGAATAAAAGTGTGTGCCAAACTTCTTAATATCAGTTTCAACATGCAGTTTGTGTGATGCTACAGTAATTGGCAAAGAAAGGGAACACAAGTCACATTTTGTCTGACTTTTTCCATTCAAAGGGCTTGTGTAGTCTTATATCCAGTTGAACAATTCTACAGGTGTCACGAGAATCCCTCAGAATTAAAGATGACTTATCTCCACAGCACCTCTTGCCACAAAGCCGGTGTTATTGTTTCCCTCTCGTTGTAAACAGCACTAATCACGGTGCGCATAGGGAGAGGAGGAAGTGAAATAGCCTCGGGTTGGCACGGACCAGTCGGATGTGCTCCGGAGCGGAACGCTTTAATGAAGACTGGCCTGCTCCACCCCTACTGAATCACAATAAAAGCTGAAAGAACAATCCAGTGGACAGTTTTCATCTTAGTTTGCTTTTATGCTTTGTTTTCAGGCCTGTGCTATATGACACCCTGGGCTATGTTTTACAATTCATATTAGTTTATATTACTTTTCCATAGCAGTCATGACCTGCCTATAAAACGTGGGCTAAATAATGAGCCTGAAGTAAAAACAGGGGCAATAACCATTTAGTAAATGTTTAAACAGATGAAATCAGCTATATAAAATGTGAAAGCTGAAAATAGGGAAACAGCAGCCTGTTTGTCATGTCAGGCCGCGTTAGAGTTAAACGAAAATGTGCACAGTAATCCAATATTGCTAGAGCAGATGTTGCTGAATATTTTGCAGTCATTAACAAAAGATAATAAAAAAAAAAACAGCTTTCAAAATTAGCATGAGAACAATTAGCTATTCAAACAAGATGTCAATGGATTTTACCCAAGTGTACATTTGGGTAATGATTAGAACCAGCAGCCAGACAAATGGTCAAGCTAGTGATGTTATGTGGGGAATTTAAGGTACTTAAGCTTCAAGGTGTGTATGACACTTTCAACTGAAGCCCTATACCAGTGTTTAGTACTTTTTGGTAATGACATCATCAATGTTAACTTAAATCTGAGAAACGCTCAAGTTTCTACTGTTTTCATCAGTCTATACTAATAGCCTTATTTAAGGACCACTTCACTGGTACAGCTGAAGCATTTATACCATATTGACAAAAGTATTTGGCCGAACCTGTAATGACATTGTTTCCAAATACATATACTCCAATATGGAGTCAGTCGCCCTTTTGCCACTATAACAGCTTTCACTCTTCTTGGAAGTCTGTCCTCAAGATTTCGGAGTGTTTCTGTGGGAATCGGTCCTTATTCATTCTTTAGGGCAGTTATGAGACAGTGACTAATGTTGGACGAGAAGGCCTGGCTCGCAATCTTCGTTCCAGTTCATCCCAAAGACCCTCAATGAGGTTGAGGACAGGGGTCAAGTTGCAGGCCAGTCAAGTTCAAGGTGCAGGCCAGTCAAGTTCTTCCACACCGAACTGATCAAACAATGTGTTTATAGTCCTTGCTTTGTGCACTGGGGTACAGTCATGTTGGAATAGAAAAGGACATTCCCCAAACTGTTGCCACAAAGTTGGAAGCATAGCATTTTCCAAGATGTATTGGTGGACTGAAGTGTAATAATTGCCCTTCACTGGGGATAAGAGCACCTGAATTTAATGATTAACAGATTTGGCAAAATATTTTTGTCCATATGTGATTCCCACATCCCGGCTTCCTCCGGGTACTCTGGTTTCCTCATACAGTCCAAAGACATGCAGATAAGGTTAACTGCTGTTCACAAATTGATGTTCCATAGTGTGTGTACAGTATGTGTGTGCTCTGTAAGAGATTGGTGTACTCTGCCTTGTGCCCAAAGTATATGTATTTGAAATAGTTTTCAATTATTGTTTAAATGCAGCCCTTTGGTTTTTTTTTTAAGTAAGAAAATTAATACATATAAGGAATGGGCTATGTTTAATTACTCATATTCAATTTAGTTATAAAGCTGTTAATCAAGGCTGAGGTAGAACACTTTCAAGTTATAATATTTTTTTTAAGGGTTAAGGTTTTGAAATTGCAACAAAAAAAGATATTTATAAAATTGTGATACAGAATCATAATGTCAATTAAATTGCCACCTAGACACCTGTAATACTGTATATAATTATACCGCCATAATTCTGTTTTTCGCCATAATTTAGATATTCTTATGCTCTGTCAATATTATGCAGAAATAATTTCTGATGTAAATTCTCCAGTGCACTTGCATGCATATTGAACTGCTGACTGTATCATCTACCATTGCATTTTTGCTTAGTTTATTCCATTCAGTCATTTAGCAAACGACCTCATGTAATGTTTAGCTAGGTTAATTGTGACCGTAAATGCTGACATTGTTAGCACAAACACAATCCTTAATTTCTGGTACATAGATGACATGCATCTGCAAGTTTTACCTTTCGAAACTGCACAGTTTGCAAAAATGGAAATACAGTACTGTATATGCGGTTTCATAACTTGCTACTTGCGGAGTAGCAATAACCCTTTTATTTCGATATTTTAAATAATGATTATTCAGCGCTGCTCACATAATTAAAGCATGTAGCCTATATTTTATGCTCTCTGCAATACTGATGACTACCCTATACCAATTTGACCTGTATTTTACATGCAGTAATAAAATTAAGCTAAATCAGTATGTGCTAATTCATGGGATATGATTCATGTGGTGCCCCTGATACAACAGTCTCAAGTGAGGTTTTAACTGGAACGATTTAATATTTAAAAAGGACATTAAAATAAAAGGTTAAATAATCTATTTTTATATAGTCATCAGTAATAAATATATAAATAATAAACAAATTACTGTATTATTGTATGGTCTGTATGCATGTTAATCCTCCTTCATTTTGGCTAAATAATTTAGGCTGGTTCAAAAGTCTGGATCCATAAGCATTTTTTTGTAATATGAATTTTGATATTTTACTATTTATTTCACACCTGAGATGGGTTTGCAAACAACAATAGAAGATGCAATAGAACCTGAGCTGAAACCACTTAACTTTTTTTCCTTTAAGGTCATCTGAAATCAATCATTTATCAGAACCGGCCCAAAACAACCACTATACTAAATAGGACGATTCATCTCTGCATGTAGCATCAATTCTGATACACTCAAGAGGACATTCTTGTGTTAAAAATCTTTGTGTTCAGCATATTCACAATTCCTGTGAAGTTGGAGGCTGTTAATATCAGCATTTGCTGTAATCCATATACTTAAATACATTTCTGCATACAAATCCAGAATTTTAGCCATAACACTAATCAGCCATAGCATTAAAACCACCTGCCTAATGTTTTGTCTGATCCATTGAGACATGGACATCACATGACATCTAAGATTAGCTGATCTTTTAAGTGCAGTATGCCTCCATAGATTGGGCTTTTCCCCCCTCACATTAGCTTGATCACATTGGGATCTGAGGAATTAGAAGACCAAGTAAACACCTTGACCCTCAAACTATTCTTTTCTTGCTTACATTTCATTATTTAACAAAGAGTGTATGATCAGATTTTTATACTTACCAGCTGCTTCGTAAGGTACTGCTGGAATGGACCACCTTTTGCACTAAGAGCTGCCTTAATTTTTCATAGCATAGATTAAACAACGTGCTGAAAACATTCCTCAGAGATTTTACTCTATACTGTATTAGATTTCATGTCTGCACATCCATGATGTGAAGATCTTGTTCCAATACCTTTCAAAGTTGATCTATTTCATTAAGATCTGGTGACTGTGGAGGTCATTTAAGTTTAGTGTACTAATTGTCATGTTCAAGAAACCAGTTTGAGACGATTTTACCTTGGTGACATACCGTAGCACGTTATCCTGTGGTCTCAAAGGAATGGACATGCTCAGGAACAGAACTCAGGCAGGCTGTGGCATTTAAGTGATGCTGGTAATAAGGAGCCCAAAGTGTGCAAAGAAAATATCCCCACACCATTACACCAGCAGCAGCAGCCTGAGCCAATAATACAAGGCAGGATGGATCCTTGCTTTCATGTTGTATACACCAAATTCTGACCCTACCAACCAAATGTTGCAACAGAAATGTTTTTCCAATCTTTTACTGTCCAATTTTGGGGGGCCCATGCAAACTACTGTATAACCCACAATTTCCTGTTCTAAGCTGACAGAAGTGGCACTCAGTGTGGTTTTCTGCTACTGTATTCCATCTGCTTCAAGGTTCGAAGTGTTCAGAAATGCTTTTCAGTATGCCTCAGTTGTACCGAGATGCGAATTGAGTTACTGTTGCCTTTCTATCTGCTTAATCCAGTCTGCCCATTCTCTCCTGACCTTTGGCATCAACAAGGTGTTTTTGCCCTCAGAACTGCCACTCGCTGGATGACTATTCTCTGTAAACCCTAAAGATGGTTGTGCATGAACATCACAGCAGTTTTGGAAATACTCAGACCAGCCTGTCTGGCACACATCATGTCTTGAATACCATTTTTTCAAAATTCTGATGGCATTTGATAATGTCTACAGCACTTGCCTAAATGCATTAAGTTTCTGCCATGTTACTGGCTAATTAGATGTTTGCATTAATAAGGAGCTGAACAGATGTACCTAATGAAGTGCCAGCAGGTTTATATCTATGTATGTATTAGTGTTTGTATGTTAAGTCTATAATAAATGATAGAATACAATGAGATTGGGCTTATATATAGTATCATCTTTGAGATTCTGCTATTAATCATATACATACCACATATGTAAATGATTAATGCTTCAAAATGCAGTGCTTCCAACATACGAATAATTGAAGCAGTAAAAAAAAAAAGAGATTTCTTTCTCTAGTGTGCCCTGATGGTGAACTAAACCCTGAAGTCCTTCTACAGCCACTAGCTCAACATCCATTATTGAAGATATTGTGTTTCATAAAGCATGTGCCACATTTACAGATAGTCCCTCTGTCCCGTGCTTTGCAAAGCTTGTTTTATTGATCGCCTGGCCTTTCCATACAAAATGCACACTTCTACCCTTAGGACAAGAAAATCGGAGGAATGTTCGCTCTTTGTTCTGGCAGGAGGAAAGGTTCCTTTTTAGGAAACATCAATTGCTATGAGCCAGGGGCTAGCATCCTCTTACAGTCTGATAATCTAGTGCCTTTTAGTGTCAGTTCAAGTAACTGTAGAGTTGTTAAAGATGGAAAATAATGAGTCTCAGGTGGTTGATCGTGTTAAAGGTCATGCTAGGAGTTACAAAAGATATGATGTAGATACAGCTGTTAAATTCTCAATTCTGATTGGTTAGAAGATATGTATTAAGTGTTCAGAACTAGACTTTGACTTACTAAAGTTGTTAAAGTCTGCTGTTTCTGTTTTTATTAATCCCAGCACACTTACCGGATGTTAAATTTGAGCAAATCCTTGTATGAACACAAGTGGAAGACAAATAAAGCTTTCCCTGAAGCTGTTGTCATTAAACTTTAAGCGATCGTCCGAGCCACAGGGATGGCTGCTGGCGATAGGAAAGGGTATATAAAGAGACGTAATTGTTTCGAGAGCTGGGATATGATCCGTACTGCTGCCTGATTCTGGTGAACCGTTTTAGAGAAGACTATGTATAAAGACTATGTATAAAGCTGATCACAAAAGCAGAGATTTAATGACATCATTTTATTATTTCAAGCATGTTCATAATAACTGACTGACACAATTAACTCATTTGTGGAAAACATCTTTTTTTGGCACTGAACATGCTCCAAATATCAAGACCCCAAAAAATCCCAGCATTCAAGATTTATAACAGATTCCCCACACAGTATATCGCTTGACTGTGTAATTAGTAAAACCTTTTCTCATAATAATACTGGCAGGACAAAGAGAAACCTGGGTGTGTTCTATGAACCACTTGCAATTTGTACAGACTTTGCTTGAATTCAAACATATTTCTCCCCAAAGTCATTGAGTTTGCAGAAAGAGCTGCATCGTGACAGGTATATGTTGATTCATGGGCAGGGCTTAATTAGTCTGGGCTGGTGCGCTGGTGAAGATGACGAGGGAAAGTAAAAGAGACTGTCTATACCGGACACACCGGTGACAGCTTCGTTGCTGGTTCTTCTCTTAAGCTCTTCACTTTCCATTAGGTGTAAGGTGGAAGATGAGGCAAGGCTCTGGATATGGAGGTGAGGGAGCTGGTGTCGGTGGTGGAACTGAAAACAGTGGCAGTCAGTGGGCTTCGAGCTGATTTTCTGTTTAGTCCAATCCAAACCTTGCTCGGTGATTATAAAGTCATTGAAATGAACACAGGAAGCAAATGATGCTGTAAAGAAATTAGGCTAGGCTACTATGGTGTCTGAGGTTAATTCTATTTATGCTGTCTAAAAAAAAACACACCGAAAAACAGTCGGATTATAAAACAAGATTTTAAACCTTTAACAGAAAGGAAGGCAGAAAGAAATCAGCTTGTGATGCCGTGGTTGATATTTAACATTAATCTAACTGGGCACAAGGCAGCATTCGCTTTCATTGTCAAGGTGCAAAATGTATATATTTTTTTTTTCATTCTTAGTTGCTACTTTGTATTTTAAGCAATAGCATTTGCACAGATAAACAGAAAGTGTGTTCTTGTGAGTGTGTGTGTGTGTGTGTGTGTGTGTGTGATAATCGAATGTGCCTCTTGTTGAGCGCCATGTTGCACTGAAGGTTAACGTGAGACTTCATGCTTCATGTGGAGTTTCACCCTGCAAAACAGAAATGGGTAGACAGGCAAGGTTAAATGAGCAACTGTGCTTTTATGGAAAGACTCTGATAGGTTTAGATTAAAGTAACACCTGAGCGCCCGTGTTTTTGCACCGAGTGCAGGAATGCATAATAACCCCATGGGCCAGGATGAGTGGAAAGCAGAAATCAGCACATTGATAATCTTTTTTTTTGCTGAAGACTTGCTCTGACACCTTGCTGACACCAAAATCTGAAAGGAGGTGAAACCATCAGTATCTTATATATCTCTAAAAATATTGACGTGGTGCTTTAGAATATAAATCTGAAATTATGGACTTGTCATCCTAAGGGAGAACACGGACTCTGCATACACTGTTGTTTGTAGTTGAAACATTACATTTTTATCGCATCGCATGTTGTTGCATGTCAAAGAGACAAAGACCTCGACACAGAAAAAAATGCAGACTCCGAATGAATATAGGTGCAGACTAAGCATCCAACAGCCACCCCTAAACAAAAAGCAATCAAACAAAGACAGCTGTACACTTAAACTAAATACATAAAACTAGATCTTGACAGATTGAACATCAAAATTCAGTTCTAGACAAAGTCTAAACCTCTAAAGCTAACTTGATAGACCGGCTAAACATCAGAAGCTAATTCTAGACAGACTAAATATCAAAAACAAGTTCAAGACACAGTCTAAACATCTTAAACTTTTTCTAGACAAATATTAAATCTTAAAAGTGGGTTTTAAACACAGAAAAATCATATGAAATTAGTTTTACACTCAACCTAAATATAGTAAAAATAAAGTTCTAGACACTGGCTAAACATCAAAGGTGAGTTCTAGACGCAGACTAAACATATTACAGTAAGTTAGTTCTACACTCAAACCAAACATCTAAAACTACTTCTAGACACAAACAAAACATTAAAGGTCAGTCCTAGACATGGACTAAACATCTCAGGCAAGTTGAAAACACATACTAAACATACAGTATGTAAGGCTTGTTTTAAACAAAGACTAAGCACCTAAAAAGAGCTGTAATTACAGACTTAATGTCCACATCTGTATCTAAAGCTCCAGAGGCATTTAAAAGTCACATTTAACTTATTTAATGAATTGCCTTGTTGTTGTTACAAAAGTAAATTAATATTGCAATATGTTAAGGCAGTGCTTGAATATACATTGCACAAGTATAATTTTTTTTGTACCATATAAAAAGTTTTTTTTTTGCATATTTGTCGCACTTAAATGATTCAGATCATTAAAAAAAATTGTATCTTGCACAACAATAACCCGAGTAAATATAAAATGCAGTTTTAAAATGATTTAATTTATTAATCCTATTGGCCCTATGTGAAAAAGTAATTGCCCCATACCTAAAAAAAACTGGTTGTGCCACCCTTGGCGACAACAACTGCAATCAAGCGGTTATCCACATTCGGTAGCTGTGGAGGAGTCTTGTTTTCAGAATAGTTTTAATTCAGCCTTATTTGGGTTTTCGAGCATGAATGGCCTGTTTAAGGTCATGCCACAGCATCTTAAGCCTAGACTTTAACTAGGCCGTTCATATTCATTGAATATGAAATTGTCACAGAATATTGGCTAAAACTCTTAGGGATTTTTAAAAGGTTTAAAAAAAAAAAAAAAAAAAAGCCAGGTAGGTTTTGACAGCTTTCTTTCCTTTAATAAATGAAATAATGATTTAAAAACTGCATTTTCTATTTACTCGGATTGTTTACTATACTGTATGTGTAGTACAAAATTTAGTCTGATGATCTGAATCATTTAAGTGTGAAAAATATGCAAAAAATATTAGCGAGGGTAAATACTTTTTCACAGCACTGTATCATTGCCATTATAGTTGCAAACGCTTATCGACACCTTTCGTCTAGTTTCAACAGATAACCAGCACTGTGCTGGCTCGCTTTATCATTATCAGTAGAACTGTGTAAGGACCCAAGTCATTTCCATTTTCTTATGTGATGCTGTTAATAAGCTGGTGTTATCAGTGCCTTTAGAGACAAAGCACAATGCAAAGCTTACTGATAAATCCTAACATCGTTTAAATGAAGACCCAAGAATTTGATGAAAGGAACCTTATCTTATGTTTGTTTCAACTGAATAAGAGAAAATCAACTGCATGAAAAAAACGTAAAATGCCATTTATCGCATTATGAGTAGTTTGTTCAAAGTCACGATGTCTAATGTGCTTCAAGTAAGAAAAAAAAAGAACAATATGATAAGCATTTGTTTAGAGGTCCAAAAATAAAACCTATATTTTCAAATTATTATCCAATCACACAGCTAAAGCGTTGTAAGTTCAAAGCTTTAATGCACTCTCAACTCTATTCCCTATGGGGCCGCTTTACCCCGCTGGTAATAGAGCTAAAGAAATAGCTCTCGATGCATCATTAAACCGGGTGGAGAATTAACTTGGACGGAACTTAATTATGTCACACACGAGGTCCTGCAAGTTTGAGACTTGGAGAAGGGCAATATTGCTGGCTAAAGAGCGTAGACAGTTAGTTTAGACACATAATTAGAATCAATCATCCACATACACGAGAGTGTGGCTTCAGCCTGCTAAGTGAAACATTAACATTCATGGTGTAAAGTGCCTCGAAATCCAAAGACAGGATACGAACACGTTGTAACAAAAAGTGTAAACCTGGAACCAGGATTGAACAGATATAGTTTAGGGGGTAAGAATGCAGTGATTTCACTTGATTCTGGAGAGAAAAAAAAAGCCGCCTGTGTCTCCTTTCAGTAATGTTGAATTACGGACAAGGGCGACCCTGATTAAACCCAACTGAACAAAAGATGCTGTGCTTTCATTTGAGGAGGGTAGTTTTGATATCGCAGCTGCTGAACTGACATGTAGAATGGGAAAATGATTCCAGAGCTGTCACTCACACACACTCACACACACACACACTCTCACACACACACAGAAACTTTAAACAGTACATGGGAGTGTTCAGAAAACTCCCATGTATTCTTATATTCTTATTTAAAGCACCGTCTCTGTCTCTTCTTAGCATTTTGGCTGATTTCAATGATTTTATTGTGAACTTACACCAAACTTGCTCATATTTTCTGTTGCCAGATTTCGGCCCAATGAATATAACACTCTTGTGTTGGTTCCCGGGGCTGCCAAGTCCTACACGCCTCACAGAAAACAATTGTTTCTGTTCTTGTTGTTGAATTTGTACATTGTGAAAATTCATCAGCTCAGAGGAAAGCCAACAACAAAGTCTGATTCAGAAAGGAAATGTCACTGCCAATTAAAGACATAATAATAATAATACTTGAGAGAGAACCAAAGTTATTAACAATTTTTATGTAATATCTGACATAATAATTAAGTTAATTCAAATAGACTTTATGGCAATATAAAATAAGGTATGCATGATATTTAAACAGGTTCTATAAAAATATATGTTTATATCCATATATATATGTCCCGATTCTGACAGTTTTCTAGATCTTAATTTATATTTTAATAACAGCAACCAAGAGAGGTGACTGTAAAGAAAGTAATGGGTTATAATAATGTGCTTTTTCTAACATTCTTTTAAAAGTAAAAATTTTAATAAAAATAGACTTTTATAGTCCCTATTATTTTAAAACCCTAAGATAGTATTTTATGTAAATGAACCAATAGAATGTGTGCAATCAATGATTTTAAAAATGTTTTGCACAAAGACATTTCTTGTACAAGTTAATTGTAGACATTCAAAGCCAGTTCGAGATAGAGACTAAACTTCTAAAGACATGCAGTAAAGCATCTAAAGCTCTATCTGGCCACAGACAAAACTCCTAGACAGACTAAACAATCAAAGCTCTATCTAAATACAGACTAAACACAAAAGCTACATCTATACACAAAATAAAACCCAAAGCTAGTTCTAGACACAGACTAAACATCTAAAGCAAGTTTTATTTAGACACAAAATAACCAAAGGCTGCTGGAGACACATAGGTATGATCTGAAGCCAGCTTTAGACACAGACTAAACATCTAATGCCAGTTCTAGACACAAGGCAAAACAGCCAAAGCTTGTTCTAGACTAAACAGCCAAAGCTCTATTTAACCACTGACTAAACATCTAAAGCTAGTTCTAAAAATGCTCAATAATCAAGAGCAAGTTCTAGACACAGAATAAACCTTTTACGATGTATTTAACCACAGACTAAAGATTAACAACAGGAACTAGAGATCATGGAGTCCAATGGTGACCACTGTATTTATTCCCATTTCTACAACCGTAGTAGGACCTCCTGTCAACATTCGCAGGCTACAGGCATTTTGGAAACGCCAGTTAACCTAATCTGCGTGTTTTTGGACTGTGCGAGGAAACCCACCAAGCACGGGAGAACCCCATGCACACAGACCCGACATAAAAATAAACCCGTAACAGGATGTGCAAGGTCACAGTGCTAACAACTAAGCACCTTGCCACCAGATACAGACTACACATCCAAAGCTAATTCTGGACAAAGACCAAGCATCCAAAACTAGTTCTTGACATTAAACATGGATTAAACATCTAAGGTTAGTTCTAGACACAAATATCTAAATTTCTAAAGCTTATTCCAGACACAGATTAACTTCCAAAGAAACACCCAAAGAACGTTTTTCAAAAGAAATAGTTCATGACACAGACTAAACATCAAAAAAATAAATACAAATATGTAACATTAATTCTAAACAAAATACTTAAAACTAGTTCTAGACCCAGACTAAACATCAAAACTTAATTATAGACATGGACTAAACACTTAAATCTAGTTCTAGACATGAAGTAAATAACAAAAGGTTGTTTTAGACTTTAGACATTCATACATCGATTAATAAATAGAATTTTTTAAAAGGTTAAAAGGTTGCTCTCTACACAGACTAAACATCCAAAACCAGCTGTATATGCAGACTAAATAGCAAGATTAGGCTCTAGATACACACCATATTAACAAGCTAGCTCAAGAGACATTTAGGAGTTGAGCTTACATGGAACATGTTTCCCAAATTGTTTGGTTGCTATCACAATACCAAATTAACTTTGCATAATTTTTAATAACAGCATGCACCCACATGCTTTATTCCCTAATTAATCATTTGGCTAATGCCTCTATCTGCATATATTTTCAAGTGAGTGTGAATCCAGTCTAAACACAAAGCTATTTAAAAAAAAAAAAGCCAACAGTGATATAAGCGCTGAAGCACGACTACATTGCCATTGGAAAAAAAAACAAAAAAACAATACAGTTAAAAGAACTAAATGCATGTGTCAGAGTAAGAGCTAATATTCTGGATGCCAGACACATTAGTTAAGAAGCAGTCAGTCAAACTAAAAATGGTACAACTGATCAAAACAAATGGCAAATGAAAAAGGCCATTTTGCTTTAACCATGTACAGTATAGCCAAGCCACAGAAATAGCCTTTGGTGCATCATTAAACCAGGTGGAGAATTATCTTGCAGAGAAATCTGAGACTTGGAGAAGGGCAGTAGAGCTGGTTAAAGATCATAGACAGTTAGTTTAGACACATAATTAGAATCAATCATCCCTATACATGAGAGTGTGGCTTTAGTTTGCTAAGTGGAACATTAACATTCATGATGTAAAGTGGTTAAAAAAAAAGAGCCAGGAACCAGGAACAGATAGGAACCTCCTCAAGCCAAAAGATAAAATGTTATAATGGACCCATTTTAGCTGTTGAAGCAAAATGACTGATTTGATGGTAAAAAAAAAAGTGAGAAAATGTCCTAATTCATTAAGTCAGAAATTCATCTCATATTGAAAAATGAGAAGCCTACAGTGCATAGGCAAATGTACACATTCAAAGTAGGGTGAAAAGATTTGTGTTTCTGTATTGGTTAAATGTTCTTGAATGATCTGAGTCCGCCAAAGATTGTGGTAGATCCTATATTTGCATCATTGTGGAATTGCAAGTAAATTTTTTTTTAAAAACTTTCCTCTCAAATAAAATTATCACAGAAGCTGTGACATCCCACAGTTCCCTGTTCACAAGAGAGTTCAACCCCTACCACATCCATATGAATAAGCGAGAAGAAGTCCTCATGAAAACACACTTTAGCTCCTACTCCTCCAGCCTTTCTGGCTTACCTGGCCCTCCCGGTGATCCATCATACAAATGAACACAACATTGTATTTTCACACCTGCTTGCTCTCTCAGGACCCAGATCCACTCTCAGGTCTTGCTCTGCATGGGAATGAATGAGATGGATTGCCAAGGAGAAGAGTTATCTAACGGATAGGATCAACTACACATTTTGTAACTGTGAGGAGCCAGTACATGGGAGAGAGGAACACACACACATACACAAAGATTAATAAGCAAATTAGGGCACATGATCAAATTTTTTGAAGATGGATATTCAGGGAAAAAGCCGTTTTAAAAACAACTCTCAGTTCCAGCCTCATGTCTTCACAGGTAAAGGACTTGGAACCTGGGGTAAATGTTTGCAAGGTCTTAAATCGACTAAAAATGCAACTACACATTTAAATAAACTTGTTTTTACTTAAATTATTTATTGTAATTGTAAACTATACCGTAAACGGAGCTCTGAATCACATGTAGACTCGATTTGATTCGATCGTTGAAAATTTAAATTCATTGGGTTCAGTAGCACTACGTTCATTTTCTGACTTGTCGTCTCAAGCAGCTATATATTTCTTACAGAATTTCAAACAATTGTGTGGCGTAGTGGTAAACACTGTCGCCTTGCATCCCCAAGGTCCGGCCTCGATTCCCGCCTCAGTGTCTGTGTGCATGGAGTTTGTATGTTCTCCCAGGCTTAGTGGGTTTCCTCTGGGTGCTCCGGTTTCCTCCAACAGTCCAAAGACATGCAGATTAGGCTAATTGAAGTTCCCAAATTGCCCTTAATGTGTGTATGGGTGTGTGCGTATGCTCTGTGGTGGATTGGCACCCCGTCCTAGGTGTACCCTGCTTCGTGCTGTAAGTCTCCTGGGATTGGATCCAACTTTTGTTTTTTCAGTAGGAAGAGGATCATGTGACACATCAAACTTATTGGAAATTTCACAAGAAAAACAATGGTGTGCTTGGTTTTAATGTAACTAGATTTTTTCATGAGTTATTTACAAGTTTCTGACCACTTATAAAATGTGTTATAAAATGTGTTCAGTGTGCTAGCATTTCTCCTGCGGTGTTGCTATCAGTGTGTGAAGAGTGGGAGAAGAGGGTTGCATTGACAATCCAACACAATGGACAGCAAATTGAACACATTTTATAACACATTTATAACACATTAAAAGTGACGTTAAAACCAAGCACACCATTGGTTTTCTTGTGAAATTTCCTATAAGTTTGATGTGTCACATGACCCTCTTCCTATTGAAAAAACAAAAGTTGGAAAAAACAAAATGGCCACCATGGTCACCAGCCATCTTGAAAAGTTCTCCCCCTCACATATACTAATGTGCCACAAACAGGAAGTTAATATCACCAACCATTCCCCTTTTTATTAAGGTGTATCTATAAAAATTGCCCACCCTGTATTTTCAAGAAATCTGACAATTTTAGATCATTTAACAATTGCAGGTTAGCTAAACAATTTTCAAAGTGTGAATCGATACTGCATCAAAAACTGACCCATCAAATATATGTGTAGAACTGATTACCATTGATTAAATCGCAAAATTAAATGATTAAACAATTCTAATTGCAAAGCAATTACACCAATGCTCTCGTTCGGTTCGAGATGCTAAAAATTTAAAGGACGTGATGGAATTTCTCAATGCAGGTAACTCACCCAGCCTGGACACTGAAAGTACTGACAGATTGATAGCTCTGTCTCAGGTCTGTGGGTATTGAATATTCATAGCTAGCTGTCACAGTTTAAGCTCGGTTAATTATCTACAGAACACAATTTATCCTGGTCAAGGTACTGTAGCGGTAGAGCCCAAGCCTATCCCGGGTACACAAATGCACACACTAGGGACAATCTTTTGTAGACACTTCTGGCACGTTTGTTGGATGAGAGACTAAAAAAAGAAAAACAGAGAAAAGCCATGCAGACTTCAGGGAAAACTTGTAAAACCGATGACACTGGAAGTATAGATCGGTGGGCACCACAAAACAAATAACAATAAAAACTGCCTCAATAAATAGTGCATTTGTAGCAGCATGTGATGTAAATTCATCTATCATCTGTAGTGTTTATCCAGAGTAGGGTCATGGGTAGACTGAAGCCTATGCAAGAAACTTAAGGCACAAGACAGTGTACACCCTCCATTACAGGAGACAAGCCTACTCACTCTCTCTTACTCATTCTTTATAACATTTACACTATAGTTATACAGGTTCATGGGACGGCTCATGCCAGGGCACTTGGGGCATGAGGCAGGGTACACCCTGGACAAGGGGCCAAAACATCACAGAACACCCAAACACACTCTTATTTACACACTACTGGAATTTTGTAAATGCCAGTTATCCTAATCTGCATGTCTTTGGACTGTGGGAGGAAACCATAGTACCCAGAGGAAACCAAAAACATGCAAGCATTGCCAAAACAGGATTCGAACCCTCAGCCGTGGTGATGCAAGGTGACAGTGTGTGCTAACCACCAGCCGCTGTGCCACCCACAGTGAGTGCACAATTCTCATTTTGTCTTAGATCAAATCCTTGAAGCTGTACTGCTAATACGGCTCTAAGTCACCTTATGACTTAGAAACTGCAGTGTATGAAAATGTAGTGGGTGGAAACATTTGTAGGAAGTAAAAGTCCAAAGTATTACATGAAAGAAAAACTCTAGCAGATGCAAAGCTTTAAAAGCAGATGTAACGTCAGAACGGTGACAAATGTTTGGAACTGGTTCTGAAACTCGAGCGCTTAAGCAGATTTTAATGGCTTGCAAAAAAAAATTATCTAACGTTTTCTACAAATCAGTGCACCTCTATTCCTTTTTCTATAAACGGTTAAACACTGAAATCCACTCATAACTACTCCTCCGCGGAGAAAATCCGACTGACGGAGGACTGAGCTGCCTCCATGCCACTCCTTTAGCAGGAAACGAGTTGCACTGACAGTTTCATTTGTGTGGTGCGCGGAGGGCCGCACACTAATTTCCTTGGCCTATAGGAGATTGTTCCGTTAAAAGAAACACACCGGCACAATAGTCTCATTATAATGAGGCACTGTAAATCCAAACTGCATTCATTCTCCCCTTCATTTGCATTGAAATGGAAATGCCATATTTCATTCTCTTTCTCAGTAACCTTACACTTATTTATATATTTACAGTAGGGTGTAAAAGAGGAGACCGTGCTCCTGCGGCTCTGTTGACTCTAACGATAGTGAACCATAGCGATAATAATAATGAAATTCAAATAGGGTTATGGGAGGGGAAATAATCAGCGAGTCACATATTCACATTCCATATTGCGAACATTAGAGCTTCTGCCACTGAGAGCCCATTGACGCGGTGTTGCATTAATACGTCCCAGGGCAGCATGTTGGGATTATAGATGCGCTCGCAATTAAGGGGTTGAATAATGCAGGTGAAAGTACAACCGACTGTTGACCAAGGGCAATACTTTTGATTACGATATTACAATACGGGGAAAAAATTTGATACTCTGAACGTTTAAAACATTTGATCAGAGCCACAGAAGGAATTCATATCTGCTTCTTTAAGCTCCAGCATCCTGGGTTGCTTTTTGTTAAATAGAAAGTAATAGATTATTTACTCTGTCTGTAGCCAAATTTTGATAAATAAACTTGATTTAAAAAATGATATTTGATATTATGTCTCTTAAAAGAATTTTAAAGAGAAATATTGGCCAAAGAATTCCACTTTCATGGCTATTAACACATCTAATGGAAACAAATGTTGGGTGACCCAAAAGGATTTGTGCCCAGTTGAAGGTTGAAGTCAATCAAAAACTGATTCAAAAAAAAAAAAATAGTTATAAACCTTTCAAAAAAAATTATAAAATCTAACAAAATTCTGACATAGCCAACGAGACAGACAATCCAGCAATAACTAACAATGGAAGGTGAGGCAACACATTTACAACATAAATAACCTTGAGATAAAATTGAATGTACGACCCAAATGCAACAGTACAACATTTCAAACACAACCCCGAAACAACAACATTTGGACCTTAATTTGAAACCTTTATGCTAATTAACATCCATTCGCACAATAATCACATTCACTGTCCCGTAAGTTTCTAGCAGGATTTAGATTCTGATCAGAGACGAATCTTACAAATAACTGTACTGTAATACAGGGTTTACACAGCACCCAAACTGTATCACATCCGGTTTCCCAGCGCAGATCCCGGACATTAAGCAGGCTCTTTTATTTTGGCTGCTTTCCAATTTAACACTGCGGTTGTTGCATTTTGCAGTTTCTCAGTAACCCGATATGCTGTTTTTTCTGTCCTATAAAGAGAAAAGAGGTGGCACGGTTGGCTTAGTGGTTAGCACTGTCACCTTACACCACCAGGGTCCAGGTTTGATTACCGCCTCGGGTCTGCGTGCATTGAGTTTGCATGTTCTCATTGGAAAAGTTAGTTAGAAAGCTGAGGTCAGAGCGCAGGATCAGCCAGGATACAGCAGCACAAAGGGAAAAGAGCCTTGCTTAGGGGCTCAACAGTGGCAACTTTGCAGGGCTGGGGCTTGAACCCCAGGGGGCCAGGGGTAGCTCAGTGGTTAAGGCATTGGACTACGGTTCGGAAGATCCCAGGTTCAAACCCCACAACCACCAAGTTGCCACTGTTGGGCCCTTGAGCAAGGCCCTTTACCCTCAACTGCTCAGATGTATAATGAGATAAAAATGTAAGTCGCTCTGGATAAGAGCGTCTGCCAAATGCCTAAATGTAAATGTAAATGTAACCCCCAACCTTCAGATTAGTAACCCAGAGCTTTAATCATTTAAATCACCACTGCCCTAGTGATTAGCTGGGTTCCATAACATTAACTGTGACCACAAATGGTGAAAAAAATACACAGTGCCATTCTTGAATTTGTAGAAAGTTGGCAAAGACTAATAGAAAACAATTAAGTTTAGGACTCATGGTCATTGATATAGTGATAACACATCACGCAGTCATTGTCATTGATGATTATTTTTATAAAAGTGCTGTATAAGGTGTTTTATTTTTATACATGACAGTTTGATCTTGGGTTAAGGCAGATTGACACTGTCCTCAGTGTCCATATTAAATTCAAAATTATACCAATATCACACAAGCACAGGAAATAATTCGCTAATAAAAGACTCCTCCGAATTTACAATCATGTTAATTAACCGATCCTGAAATCAGAGTGCAGAAGAGGACATAGCCAACATAGCTATCAAATGTCACGTCAAGTCATGTGACGAAACAGAAAGAAAATCTTCTTCCCTCTCTTATATTATTTTGGACGATTTCACTTGCTCCGCTCTCCTTCAAGGCCCTGTGGTGTTAATTATACTGGCTCTCTCCCCTAGAGCAAGCGGAGCTGTGCGAGTGCATTAATCTTGATTCTCCACTTGACTACAAAGCCTCGTTTGAAGAGTCTCCTTTGGTAAGCCCCAAAGGCAGGGTGTGTGTATATGTGTGTGTGTGTGTGTGTGTGTGTGTGTGTGTGTGTGTGTGTGTATGTGTGTGTGTGTGTGTGTGTGTGTGTGTGTGTGTGTGTGTGTGAGAGAGAGAGAGAGAGAGAGAGAGAGAGAGAGAGAGAGAGAGAGAGAGAGAGAAGAAAGAGTCACAGCTCTGTGTTTTCTCCAATAAATGTGGGCAACTCGCCAAGCATCCAAATCACCTGCACTTTCCTGTGCATCTAATGAATTTTCCAAAGAGAAGCCCCTCCTGTTCTGTAGCGCCAGCGGTGGTCTGCTTGCCAGTGTTTGGGGGTAATTTATCTGCTTGAAATTTGGCCGGTCTGTAAGGGGTCAGTGTGAGCGGGATGCTTTTTCCCAGAACTCCACAACTCATCCTGTACAATTCATCCTGAACTGATGAATTTTGAATGGAGCAAATGACACACTCTGCTTAGACTTCTCACACTTCACATCTTCTACGTGGCCTTGCTCCCCAGTTACTCCCTGTGGCTCTAATTACAGTACAGCGCCGAACATCTTTAAAAGGTTTTACCCTCTTTGGAATTAACACACGCGGTAAATGATACACAGTGATACACTTCTGAAAGCTGACAACCGAGCAAGCTTTCAAGGAATTCATGGAAATGTATTGTTGTGACTATATGGAAAGTACACTTTGGATATATTTAAAGTCTTTTCTAAAAAATGTATTATTTATTTATTTATTAATAATAATAATAATTTAAAAAAACTGATTTATATGGCTTCTGTAGCAGAACAAAGTGGTAACAAATTCTGAATCCTCAGCTCTTGTAGTCTGTGCGGATCTTCTTACATTCTTCTCGGTGTCCACATGAGTTTCTTTTTAGTTCTCTGGTTTCTTCTCATCTCCCTAAAATCTTGCTAACTTTCTTTCAGCTGCTCCTGTAAAAGGAAGACTACTGCAGCCTGTTCAATCTGCACACTTTCTGACACTTTTCTGATTGGGCTTGGAACCAGCACTGAATGGAGAGGCTGTATACTGTAGTATGGGGTGTGAAAACGCACCAACAGCAGGGCTTGGACCCAGATAATGGAGGATAATGTGTGTGAGCCTCCATACATGTTTCCCTTCAGCCGTGATATACAGGGTGGGTAAAAATGAACCAGGCACTATTTAATGGCTATAGAACTTGAAGCATCACCGAAGTCATGATGAAAAAATTGCATATGTCCCGTGTTGAGAGTACAGGCATCGGCCACAAAAGTCAGCACATGCAACGCAAAAAAAAACAAGATAGCCGCCCACCTGAACTTCTCAGAAGCGTGCTAAAATCGCAGCACGAATTCCATTCTTTTTGTGCAGAGTTTATGGCGTACAGTAAACGCAAAGAACGCAACACTACGTCTGGAGACATGGAAAAATGGTCATGCAAAGCTGACGACCACAGGCTCAGCGAACGATGCAGTACGACGTGCCTACAGTACGTCGAAATTTTAAGATTTTCCTTCCTTTTCCTTTGTAATAAAATACATGTACAATTTGTGTCAATAAATTCGTTCTAGAAATGTGGACTTTATTACCAATTTTTAATGCCTAGTTACTTCTCACCCACCCCACAGTAATTCATTCGTGTTTATGTTGTTTTTTTTCTACAGGTTTATTTTCCCACTGATGCATCTTACAGCCTTTAACATGGGTTTTACTGGACATAAAATTACAAACATGCAGCCAGATTTAATTGTCGCTCTGATCTTCCCAGTATCATCTCGTGCCTTGTGATCTGAGCTTACAGCAGCTAACAAGAATGAACAGCACACATACAAATATTTTCATTTTCATATCTCTACAGTACAATTGACATTTAAAACCACATAATTGTTTCTTCCACTTAAATCTTACACTTTTTGCACTTTAATTCCTTGCACTTGCATTATTTAATATATTTGTAAATCAGGTTAATTTCTTAAATGTTCTAATTAACGTACCCTCTCTTTCTTATATACCATCAACGTCTTACAGTACGTACCTCATATATACTGAATATTACGACTTTCAAGCCTCTTTCATGAAACAGGACAGTAACATAAAGTTATAAAAGGCAAATCTTGCAGAGAATCTATTACACTATCCTGCACCAGCTTTCAGAAAAGCTAAATGTTTGCCTTGAATTTTCATATTTTCAGGCACTTTTTCTTTAAGCATTTTTTCTCATCTTGCTTACATTTTCAATACTCATAAGTCCCCATGTTCTGTTTTGTCAAATAGATCTTTGTTGAAGTAATAACACCCGTTTCGATATTGATTCGACTTTATCTGATGGCAGAAATTGCAGCGAGGAAAAGCTACACTGTCGATGCACGAGGTGGGAATTTTCTGTAGGTGATAAAAGACTAACAAAGTAATAAACACTGATATGTGCAGAGACAGAAATGCAGAACCTGCATTGAAATGTAGTTTTGTGCCACACATGAAAATGGCACAGTTTGAATCAGATAAGCTTCCAAAACAAGCATTATGCAAATAAACTACAGTGCTGTTTAAAAATCATGAGCTACCCTTCTTCCTATTTCTTCATATTTTGCATCCAAAGAGCCAGACGAGTTTTTTTTTTTTTTTTGTATTTTTAATGTAGTCTTGAGAAATAGTTCTCCAGGCTTACTAAAGGGCTTTTTGACTCTCATTTTTAATCCGGCCCCTCCACCTGAGCAGTTTCCGAGGAATGTTTTTGTTTGGTAAACTATACTATTGTACCTATGAATCATTTGAGCACAGAAAAACATTTTATTTAAGGCATGAACCAGAGAGAAACAGGTGCTTGTGATGACGGATGATCAGGCCGGTGATTAGTATACTGGTGATGCTGAATGCTAAGTGGTTGGAACAGACGAGAGGGGAAATGAGGTCGCTGCTGAGGTTGTTACATAAACAGCTGGTTTTTAGAAACCTGGCAGCTTGTGTGTGTTGATGTTGATATGGACCTCAATCAGTTTTGCTGAATTTACAGACTTCTGATCTAAGGACTTCATTCTCTCACCCACACTCCATCTATATTGAGATGTTCTTATACTGTACATGTATGAATACTGTACAGTGACATCAAAGGCAAAGCCATCAACCCTAACAGTCAGGCAGAAGACACTGACACCGTGCATATATTCATATGAAGTGTATGAATATTCCCATTGCAAAGAGCTAACAGATGCGCGCGTGTGTGTTTTCACACATCACAATCCACCTACTGACATGCATACACTTCTTTGATTAACTCTGTGTTTACAGTTCGTTTGGCAGAACAGAACTCAGTTAATTGATTTCACGGAAACGTGTGCTATATAATTTAAACATTGCTAAAATGGCAAATAAACAGCTTGTGCGGAGCCGTCCGAGACGTTGCCGCAAACAATGAATTAGTAAAATGGCACTTATGGCCATTTGCATATACACACAGAGCTCACTGTAGTACATATTTACATCATTCGCAAAGAGAATGCATTCGAAAAGAGGATGAATAAACAAAACGTGGACAACAAACTACGTAAGAGGGGAAAACATGATTAAAAGAAGTTCACAGAAAGCGCTTTTAGTGCCGCTGTGAATATACACTGCCCGGCCAAAGTAATATTCGCCACTCTAGAGCTGGTGAGAGGGTCAAATTTAATCAAAGTTCAAATTATTAGCCGGTATTAAGTACTAAGAACAATTTAGGAGGTTTGAAATGACCGGAACTGGGTTAAGGAATGTCAAACACATTAATAAAACTTGTAAGGACCGTAGAATGAATGTGGACGGAAAAATATCATGAATGGAGATTATATAAATGTCTTAGTACATAGTAAAGATACATAGTAAAAAACTTCCATACACTATGGGACTGTACAGTTAAATTTAGATCAATAAAAGAAGATCATGTGGTCTGAAGAGTCCAGATTGACCGAGTTCCAAAAAGGGAACCGCGTGATGTGGCCACTGTACAAGCATTCGGAGGCAGTGTTATGATCTGGTGTTGCTTCAGTTGCTCAGGTCTAAGCTCAGCAATGTTATATGGAAATAAAATTAAGTCGGCTAATGATCAAGGTGCTGAGTTTTTTTTTTTCTTCCATAATGGTACAGCCATATTCCAGAAGAATCCCGAAACCAGACATGAATTGACCACCACACTGTGCATCATAATCAAAGCTAAAAGCGGTTAATGAAATCTTGGCATGAGAGACTTTTTTGGGTTTTTTTTGCCATGCATTTGAAGTGTATTTGTGTGTTGTTTTATAAGAGGAGTCCCAGCACGAGCAGATATTTATCTGAGAGTCTGGGTAAAGAGTGATGTGGAAAAAAAATAATTAACAGCATGTAATAGTTAATACACCAATAAATAAGATTAGGTCTACTGTACTAGTACAGATAAGAATGTCACATGATTTACCTTAAGATATGTTATATAAGAATGAAATATAATACAGCATGGTGGGAAAATAATAACAACATAAAAAATAAAACAATAAAAATAACAACAGGGTAGTGTGATGAAGAGTAACTCTGACTAAACCAAAGTTGATTACTTTCCACTTACAACACATCCTGGCTAATTTTATGTCATTAGCTAAATGACAGTGAAGAGAACACGCCTCATGCATACGCATAATCACGTCTAGTGTTTGCTTTTTAATTGTGTTAATCTGTATTCTTTGTATAATTTCTCATCTCTGTACTTTGTAATACAATCAGATTTTAGGTAACACAGTGGTTTAGCGGTAAGCACTGTCACCTTGCTCCTTAAAGATCAGGGTTCAAGTCCCGCCTTGGGTCTGTGTGCATGGAGTTTGCATGCTCTCCCCGTGCATGGTGGGTTTCCTTCGGGTGTTTCGATTTCCTCCAACAGTACAAAGGCATGCAAATTAGGCTAATTGGCGTCCCCAAATTCCCCGTAGTGTGTGAACGAGTGTGTGTGCCTTGCGATGGATTGGCCACCCATCCAGGGTGTACCCTGTCTCGTGCCCTAAGTCTCCTGGGATAGGCTCCAGACCCCCCGTGACCCTGTTTACAGGATGAAGTGGTAGAGATGATGAGTAAGTTTTTAGACTAAAGCTAATGTTGATGGACTTATCTATGTTTTAAAAGTCAAGGTATGATGATGTAATTACAGCTCTAAAAAGGCATCCAAGAACTCCATCCAAATTAGACCCAAAAGCTCTGACCTTAAATGATTTTTACAAAATTATTAAGTCAATTTACTGTTTCAGATTCGAAGCATATGCAAAGATATCAGGTCTTAAAGTTATCACGCCATAATTTTTCGAAATCATCCCAGTCCCTATGGGCCCCCTCTTCTCACTCATCAGCATTATGACTAATCTATAGCTCTTGATTGAGTCTTACAGCAGCTGCGTTCCAATTTTGTTTTCCTCACAGTTAAGGGAAGCAGTCAAGAGATCTTGCAGCGAGCAAGATTGCGAGATGAACGAAACCAAACTCCAGGCGTGTTCATTAGTCGTCATTGATCACCTGTCTTCCGCACATCCATCCATCCCTGCTCTGCCCTTCTACTCGACCTCTCTCCTCTCAACCTACTGTATAGGGAATGCACGCCAGAGAAATTATTCACAACTGAAGAAATGTAAAGTCAATGTATTCATCTACTTCTCTTTTCCAGTTGCTCTGGGGTTTTACAAAAGGCCTACCTCACAACCTCAGTACGTTTTGAGCCCTTATAAAAACATTCAGCATTAATAGAAAATGCATTTATCTATATGAGAATAATTAGGAGTTTCCAAGCTAGCTTTGGATTTTAGTTATTGCTCATCACATTATTTTGCAATGAGCATGAAAAAAAAAAAAAAAAACTCAAAAAGTAACCACCCATATCAGGCTTGGTCAATAGATAACTATGAATTTATGATTAAAAACTATACAAATCTTACAATACAAATTATAAATGGCTACAGTTGTTAAATACATCACTGTTCAGAGTTGTTGTAATGTATGATTAGATATCAAGATACAGATCTGAATATTTGGAAAATGTGACATTCACATAGAAAAAAAGTCAAGAGCACAACATGATGTCGCCATCACCGTGCTTCACAGTGAGGACAATGTTCTCATGGTTATATGTGATTTCTACCATACAAAGCGTTTAGTGTCATATTTTAGTATGTCTCTACTGTACATGCCTTTCTAAAAAAAAACGGCCTGGTATCATTTCTGGGAGAGGTTTATATTTACACTGTTTACACCCCACACAGCAGATTCTTACCTACAATTGCTTGCATATATTTCCTTTAAATACAATTATGGAACGGTATTAGCGGCATGTCATCTATAACATATCCCTATCACAACTGCGAACACACCTTTCTGGCAACAGGATTCCTGGGAGCTGCACTGGTTTCCTTGCCAGCTGCAAACCATTTGCATGCCATTTGCCTGATTGAGGCTGTTCTAATTAGCTGCATCTGTAGATCCCGGTATTTTTGCCCACTGACATATTGTTGGGCGGCATGGTGGCATAATAGTTCGTTCTACCGCCTCATACCTCCAGGGTCTGATTCCCACATCAGGTCTGTGTGGGTGAGGTTTGCATGTTTTCCCTGTGCTTGTCCGGTTTCCTCCAGGTACTCCAAAGACATGCATGGTAAGCTAATTAACGTTTCCAGATCCGTCATATTGTGTGAGTGAGTGTGTGCTTGTGTGCCCTGACGGATTGGCACCGCATCCAGGATGTACCCTGCCTTGTGCCCTAAGTCACCTGGGACAGGCTCCTGTGCCCCCGTGACCCTGAACAAGACAAGCCTTATTGAGAATGAGTGAGGGGATAAGAGAGATACATACTGTTGGAAAAATGCATTGAGACTAAGCTCTAACTGGGCCATTATACCAGAATTCTCACAACTGGTTTTAAACCACTCTTGGTGTAGGTTTGGCACTAGAGATGTGGCTATTAGGAATGCTTGGGACTGTTGTCCTGGTGACGGATAAACATTTTACCCAAGTGTCTTGTAGACTGTTTTCTTTGGGGATTATCATTTTGCCCTCAACCCTGGCCAGTTTTCCACTAATAAAAAAAGTGGTATGAAATTGAACCAATTATGTTACTTAGAGTGATACAAAGAGAACTGACAAGTTTACACATCTAATGTAGACCACATAATGCTTTGGTGAAAGCAAGCCCCAGACCAGCATTTTCAAGAACAACACAGATCTCTAAACTGCTCCAGGGCATGAAACACTTCCCCAAGCATATCCACCCCTCAGTGTCTGTGTGAAAACACATAAAGGGGAAATTTACCTATACGCCCTGCCCTTTGGAGGTTTACGTTTACCCCATTTACCTTAATCTTGTGTTTATGCCAATTTGACATTCATCTCTTCCCGTTTTTAAGTTCTTATTTTGGATAAATCATCGAGACATATTAAGATGTTTAAAGACATTACCAAGAACACTGTTGGCGTTGTAGTTAATCTATTTATTAGCATAATCAGGGTCTTTTTAATGAATTAATCAAAGCAGTACAGTAACCACATTTTCTTCTAATTTATTAATTTATTTTAAAGTGATTATTTTCCCAGCTTTGGAATTTCACTTTATTTACTTGATTCAGACCAAGATGGCAAAATGTCGATGCTATTTCACACTGCATTTGTAAAATGCCTTGTCCGACTAATGTAGATATAACGAATAAGTTGTCATTTTTAACTCTAACGTACAGTACACAGCTGCAAATTACCATAAATCTAAGATTTTTTTTTTCCTGGAAATTATTTTTCATTTTCTCTACTTCGTCCCATCACCACTGTCCGTCCTGAAACACTCAGATCTAGAAGCATCTTGGAATGATAAGAGATATTTTAATACTGACATTCAAGCAGTTAAGGCAGACTTATAGGGTGAAACTGCAGCAATATTTCAGAGCAACACTCGGACTGTGGACAAGGGGGCAGTTACGTGCCACTAATTGTCCCTGTAGGCCTTCTCTGCTGAAGTGGATTAATATTAGCATCATTATAATTCATAGGATGTCCACAGCCACTGGAGTGGATGGGAACTGCCCTCTAATCTTAAATGGATCCATGGAATTATGGCAGTAGTTATATGAAGAAAGAGTGCCTATCCAAAGTATGATAAATACATAGAAACACACACTGTATTTATCATGAAAATAGCACTTTTAAGTGTGTGCACGACATATTACTATAGTGCATCAGTATAACAACAAAAAAAACACACACACACACATAATGAATGCATAATATAGATGAATGTGCAGGGGTTATCACTTGCAGCCCTTATTGAAAATTTGATGCAACAGAAATGGATAAATCACTGAAAATGTATAAATTACTATCACACATCATTATGGTCCTTGACAGTGACATTGAATAACGAGATATGCTTCTGTTATTAAATAAGATATGCTACATTGCTGCATTAATTAAGCAATCGATACAGAAACTGTCACACAAAGACAACAACAATTGATCGGTTGTGATTCAGCGAAGTTGCAAAGTTTCTTCGCCAACTTTGTCCGTTCTTCTTAAGTGACACTAAGGTTATTAAATCTCCAGGCGCTGCAAACGAGACCGCGCTGCGCGCACAGACGGACACATAGCACTGTGCTTATGTAGAAATAACGATCCAGAGAAAACAGCTTTGGTAAAAACTGAATTGGCAAATCAAAAATACGACTTTAGGACTAACAGCACGACTTTGTTTACAGATTATTTTGACCTGAAAAGCAGGCCTGAGGAAGCAAACAAGCCCGTATACTGTAACACTCAGGAACTGCTTCGCTGTTGTTCCTCGCATGGGTAAAATGAACTGTCTAGGTCTGCAATTATCGCTTCTTTTTTTTTAAAACGCCTCTCCAGCATTCTCATCACTCTCTCTCATTCTTCCTCTCTCTCTCTCTCTACCCTTTGCTCACACTTTTTCTTCCTAACTAGTGCCTCTCAAGCACAAACATCTGTTCCTCTAGCTAGAGGTGAGACTTGTTTGCAGGAGTGGATGATTTTTTTTTTTAGCCTCATCATTATCTCTTTCGCCTGCTGGTGTTTGTGTGTTGCACCAAATGTGAACAAGACGAAATGAGAATATTAGTGTTTAATCCAATATGCCATTAGACGCAGGGTAATAAACATATATACTGTAGGAAGAGAGGAAGACAGAGAGAGAAAGAAAGACTTTTGACTTTTAACGTTCCTTTATTTTACAAAGTTTTTTGTATCTCTATGCCCCTAGTAGGGTCCATGTGCGCCACAGCCCCGTTTACTATCCACCACTGTAGATCGGCTGTGCGCTTTTCTAAAGGCGGTTTGTACAGGGACCTCCAGCGTCCTTGTGGGGATGAGCCTGGTGTCAGCCACTCTGACCACCGTGAGTCCCTTACTCCAGCCAAGGAGCCTCTGTGCACGTTCCATACAGTTCTTCAGTCGCCCCAAGTCTCCTTTTTTGGGGATCAGTGATAAAACCGCCCTTGTGCAGCTCACTGATAGCTTCCCGCTGTTAAAAGACCATTTAAAAACTTCATAGTGATCAGCACCTATTACATTCCAGAAATGTTTAAAAAAATTCACTCAGCAGTCCGTCTATTCCTGGTGAGCGTCCTGTTGCGAGCTGTTGAACAGCATCAGTTAATTCCTGTAGCTCGAGTTCTGCGTTCAGCACAGTGCTGATTTAGATTTTGGGGTTTAATTGTTCTGGACAGATTAAAGAAGAAAGCACTGGGAGCATCCATGTCCTTGATGCAGGAGATACGATGTCTGATCAGGGCTGTTTTGGCTTGTTCGTGGAGGGAGGAGCTTAGAGCTTTTCTTTTTTTCTTTCAGAAGATAGGCCACGCTGAAGTCGTTCTTGCTGACTATTAAAAAGTATCGGCACACCAGTACTGACGCTGGAACCATGACTTTGGGAAAATTTCCCTTCCCACCACATGGCCCACTCAGTCTCATTGGCTTGGTCACTAATGTATGTATCTCCTGTAGGAAGACAACATCAATGTTCTTTTATGTTTAAAATTTTTTTACTACTGCCCTTTTTCTTCTATCTCTGCCACCATTCTTGTTTAAGGACCCAATTTTTTAATTATCCATTAAAGAAAGTTAACGAAGAAAGGAGAAACAGATGTAAAGTGCATTACAGAGAACAGAAAGCACCCAATGTGATGTGTTCATTTATGTTACATGAGACCGCCGCCATTTCGCTATGTGATTTTGTAAGCGTCATCTCTTCCTTTTGCTCAGATCATAATTTATAATGCGCTTTAATTTTTGCTACCGATGCTATAATTTTTTTAACATCTGTAAAAAAAACATCTTCAATGTTGACTGATTTTTGTAAGTTTTATTCAGATATTTATCTATATCAACAAGTGTATAGAGTTGTTGATCTCCCCCGAAAACATGACACTGATATCTGACATATCAGAAAAGTTGGCTTCTTCGAAATCTTCATCCATCGAGTCTCCATCATGCTATAAGAGTGATGTTGATTCTTCCGCACTGCCTGCCCCACCGATGTTATTTAACCCCCCTAATGAGACTGGTTCCCTTACAGTGTTTGAGCCCCCTGCTGAAACTAGACATTCCTAAGTGTACTGTCTGCTTTTTTTCACTCTGGGCTCTCCAGCCCACTCCACCTCTTCACATTCACAAGCCCTTTTGACCCTGTATGACCCATCATTTAGCTTCTAACGTCTGTCTGTTTGTGCATCTCCTGTCTGCTCACCATCGGTCTTTACACTGCTCTCTGCAGTGGGCTGGCCCCCATCACCTGACTGCTCCACGCTAGAGCTCACTCCATCCCGCACCACTACACCACCTGTACAGTATGCTCCACACTGGAGCTCGCTCCATCCTGCACCACTACACCACCTGTACAGTATGCTCCACACTGGAGCTCGCTCCATCCTGCACCACTACACCACCTGTACAGTATGCTCCACACTGGAGCTCGCTTCATCCTGCACCACTACACCACCTATATGCTCCACACTGGAGACCGTACCATTCTGCACCACTGCTCTGACCCCACTAGGCCCGGCCTCCTCCCTGCCCTGTGCTCTATGTGGGCAGCTGACCTTTTTTGTGCCTGATGTCCCCGCATTCAAAAAACCTCATGCTCCCAGTGCTGGCATACAACATGTATGATTTTCCCTCATGTGTGACTCTGAATGAAATGTCCAGAGTGGACTCTTTCAGAAACATGAGCACTGTACGCTTGAAGGAGGTGACATACTTTAGCGCAGGGTTTAGAGAAACCATTCTCATACTGCTAACTATCTTACCGAATCGAGACAGTTCTCTCTCTATATCTCTTTCGATAAAAGGAAGAATGTTCGACACGGTAACCTTCATTGTTGTAGCACCCAGCGGAGTAACGGAATAAAGGTTTCCACTTACCTTTATTCCGTTTTCAATCAGCTGATGTACGAGTCCCTTTTCTTAACAAACACCACCACGGCCTTGTTCATGCGCGATGCGGACACGATGTTCTTACACCCGATACATTCTCCCACCGGCAGCAACACCTGCTTCACCCGACACTCCCCTGCTCAACCACGACGCTCACCTGACAGCGCATCCCGTGACGGAGTGAGAGAGGACGAGCCATCCCTGCACTCTGCCACGGAGATCAACAGCTCCACACAACAGCAGATTAGAACTAATTACGTCGTGTGCTCGCTATTGTTAGATGTTCAATACATTCTGAAAATCCAATCGTATCGGTCCTTTATGTCATGCGATCAGTAAAGTGAAACTACCTCCTGGGCAAAGCAGTGGCTGCTGTCAGTGAATTAAACATATTCAGTGGATTTTTGGGGAAAGCTGAAGTCAATGTTAGTGCCACTGCTGTTACCCTAGCATTCATGGACTACAGGTATGTGTTGCTTAACATCTGCGATAAGTTCTCTGACACTGAATATTATATGATTTGGATATTGTACGACCATCACATTGCTACTGTATGTGTGGGACAGTTTTTTTTTTTCTTATTCGCAGAGATACGGAGATATACATGATATACACACATTGTGTGCAGGAAGCTGTTGTGTTTGCTATGTTTGGCTCTATTCGCTCTTGTTCCCCTACGGGAATTTAACATCTGTTATAATTCATGGGGTCACAGACATTTATGTAATCAGATAATGGAAGAACAAATGTTAAAAGGTACATGTCTGTAGTATACTTGTCATGGTGTAAATGAAACTGGGAGAAAAGCACGCTGATGAAAAGTAAACTAAAATTTTAATCTTTTATAACTGGGACACAAGCGAACTTTACTCTTCTCTTGCTGCCAGTAAAATATGACCAAAAAAACATTTTGTTGGAACTACATCACGTATTTAAATTACCACCAACACAACTTTAAACTGTGGGAAAGGGGGTATAGCGTTTAGAAAAATCACACACACACATACACACCAAAAAATCTTTTATATAAATAATATTAGGATAGGATAGTGTTTATTTCCATCTTTGAAATATTGTTAAATGACATTACTTGAGATAGATGCAGAAAAACTAGTTTCTGCTTTTGTTCAAGGGCCCAACAGTGGCAACTTAGTGGTCCTAGGCTTTGAACCTGGGATCTTCCAAACTGTAGTCCTATGCCTTACCCACTGAGCTGCCCCCGAACCACTTCAAGCAGAAGGTTTGACCATATTTTTTCCTTGTCTTTGTCCCTTTCATCCTAGGCGCTGCCACTTTGAATCATTTAAGGTGCAAGACCTGGCAGGTTTTCTGCCGGATGCCCCTCCCTGTACTGGAGCTACACTCTCGTTTACTAACCAGGCTTGGGACCAGCACTGCATGCAGTGGCTGGGTTGTATGTAGTGTAGGGTTAATGGTCATGCCCAAGGACCTGACAAAACCAAGGTCTCAATCCCCTGATCCTCCAATAAGAGGCTCAAATTCCTAAGCCATCACTGACAGCCCCCAAGACAGTTAGACCATATTACACATGTTTTATCTATATTATATTCATGGAATAGGATTTATATAAACTGTGACCCTGGCTAAGATAAAGCAGCTACTGATGAATAAATGATATATTAGCTATGAGTAGGATATTGATTATAAAATGCTACCAATCACTTCTAAAGCACTGAATGGTCTCGTCCCAAAGTGAACTTTTGGTCTATTATAAGCCACTATGTCTGCTTTATTCAAAAGCAGAAGGTTCTTTATCAGCATCTAGAATAATGAGAGCGCTAAAGCAGGAAGTAGAGTTTTTTTTTTTCTTTTTCTGAGCCCTCCAGCTATGGAATAGCCATCCTGTTAATGTTCAGGACTCAGACAGTCTCAATCTTTATGTCTAAATTGAAAGCCTATTTGTTTAATCAGACATTTTGTGAAATGGCTCTCCACTTACTTAAAAGTAGATCTGGGGGGGTTCATGGCCACAGAGAGGTATGGTTAGGTGAAATGTATTTTATATCATTTGTTAAGCTTCTAATACATTAATAAAAGAACATTAAAACTGAATTTGTAGTATATTACTGGGTTTTATTCATCCCTAAAAGCATGTTTGCACTCAGGATGGCTGAGCATCTTGAAGATGATTCATGCAAGACAATAATCTAATTTATTTCCTGTTATCTAAACAATGCTTGTGCTTTGTCTGAAAAAGATCTAATTTCCCTGGGCATCACACTGGCGTAGGTTCTGAAACGGAAAAAAAAGAAAAAGGAAAAAAAAAAGGAGCAGCACTCTCAAAAGAGACAGATTTGCTCATTTGGTGTTTTTTTGTAATTAAGACACAAGAGACGAGGTTTAAAATAGTTTGACTTGTTGATGTCAGTGCAGTCAATCAACCTCCTACGTGTCAGGGAAAAAGAAAACGTGGTGGCTCATTTCACGGGCTTAGCCCTCTCACTGTCACACTTGTAGACACACAGACACGCACACATACACACAATACCGCTTATTACATTAGAACCTGTGCGAAAGTCTATAATGATGCAAAGCTTCAGTGATTAACGGTAACTATGCTCGGTTCTACCAGCGCTTCAGCGGCGCTCTCTAATGACAGCATGTCGAAACGAATTTGTCATGGCAACCACTGACCTGTCTGCATTTGTCCTGAATTAAAACATCAAGACTTCTCGATCATTGGGCCGTCCTTCATGGAAGTAATTGGACAGCAGGACCTTTAACTGAACTCATATCACTGAACTGCACACACACAGTAAACCTGAACAACATTAAAAGTTAAAACTGGAGAAAATGCTTAAAAATTAATAAATAAATAAATAAATAAATAAATATTAGAATGGAGTGTGTCAATTGGAAAACAGCTTTAATTTACCCGGGATGTAAAACACAAAAATTGTGTGTAAAAGCTGTAGCTTTCATTCCAGAATTACATACTAGTCGTCCACTTTATTACGAAGAGCTGAAGAGTCACTTTATGGGCTTTTTCCGAACTGTTCGTGAGAACACCTTGAATCGTATCAAACTAAAAATTCTTCATAGTTCATCAAACGCCTTAATCTCCTAAGCCCTGGCTATGCAATGAATTAGCCATAAATTGTAATGATGTACTCACAAATCACTTAAGATCTACTTTCAACTCCACTCTGAAAACATACCAAACTGGCAATGAATCGTTCCTCCGACATCCTACAATTTATCAAATCGTGCTGCATTTTCTCTTTCCTCAAGAAGCATATGAAAGGCAACCTATTTCCATAGTTTTTTCATTCACGTCCTGTCAGTTCATCTGTTAACAATGACCTGGATACCCCTGTTTTGGACCTTCTTATTAACATTGAAATCCACATGGTGCAAGTCATTTGTCTCAACATAGCTAGTGGAAAATAAGCTCATTACAAATAGTCTAGGGCTGACCCTTAAAGGAACCTATTATGCAAAATGTATTTTCAGTCATTTTTAGACATTCAGATGAGACTGCAGTGTGCATGTACAAACAAGAAGCGTGAGCGGGGGAAAAAAAATCCATTCCTTTAACCATTTTTGTACCTTCTGGGGTTTAAGTGAGCCTATTAGACATCCCTGTTAACGTACCTCTGTTTTTTTGCTCCATCCAGTGATGTCATTCATTTACATAGACACTGAAACAGCTTGTTTGGACCAGGAGTGAAACAAAGAGTGTTTGAAGTATGAAAAATGCGGGGTATTTCAGCTGGAGCTTTAACAAATAACACTTTGGAGGAGCTGCGAGACCTGTGTTAAACTGTTAAAAAATTAGTCAAATGTGGCACATTTAAATTGCTTCATTCACAATGCTCTTGGTGGGAATAAAGCATTTCGTCACCCGACATCTGTCAGTTTAAAATGCAACCACCCAGACTTGTTGGATAGTGCTGCATTGTTCGTGAATCACTGCTCCATCATGCAATATGGCCGGTGTCACCATGTGATCAAGAGAGTGCATGATGTTTGCTGTTGGCAGCTTGAAATTGTCACAATTCAGGGAAGAAATCGTATATATCCTATATATATAAATCGTAGACTCAAGTGAAGGCAGTGTTTCATGTTAAGTCATACATTACCCCTAATTCATTTGCTGACTCGACAATTGTCAAAAGTAACGTTGCGCAATCGCTGCCTGTAGGCCAGCTAGCTCGCATTGAGTGAATGTAAAGTTGACGTCCTATAATTCAACGGTTGAAGTTTGTCCAACGTGGAGTGAGACCGATTGGGGTTGTGCCAGGATTTTCCTACTAATGGAATGCCCTGCCTTGTCCAATTCATGGACTCTCATACTTACAATCTGTGAAAAACATTCATATAGAGATCTGAACCCTGCTGTGCTGTTTACGGCTGCTGCTACCGTACTGTACATACCAATGTTTACATACTGCACAACTCACTTTAATTCTAATTTATTAATATATGCATCCATCTATTTCACCTTCTTCTGAATTTATTTTCCTACCTCTCCTTTTGTTTCTGCTATTGAGCAGTACCTATTTTCAGAGTTACTAGTTTATACAGTATTTATTTACAGACAGATGTTTACTTTTAACCCTTTGTTTACTTAACCCTCAACTGCTCAGATGTGTAATGAGATAAAAACGTAAGTCACTTTGGATAAGAGCGTCTGCCGAATGCCCAAATGTAAATGTACTTTTACAGATATTTTATACAGATGTTTACTTTTACAGATATTTCATACAGATGTTTACTCCGAAGCTTTTTGCACTAATCACCACTAATCATTTTTGCACTATTATCATTCCAACAGTTGTATTCAAAAAGTTATTTTATTTTGTATTGGCTTAAACTGCCCCATTGGATAAATGAAGTTTTTTTAATTAAATTAAAAAACTAAGTGATCTGTACAGATTAACTGATGGTCTCCCTGAAAGGTCCTACAATCTTAAGATGGTATACTGGTTTGGGATTAAATATTGGAATATGGAAAAAAATAACATGTCAATGGGAAAACAGCCAATGAGATATCATATGGCAGCAATGTAATAATTAAATTCATCCAAATACAGATCAGAAGGTTTGGTTCCACATTTCTATGTGATTACAGGTTTTATTTGGTTCCAGGTTCCATGCTCTATTGTGATTTGTGCATGCTTGCTTGCGCCAGACTCTGCTAGTTTTGGTATTTTAGAAACCGATCCTGTCTGTATCGAGTTTACTGATGTTTATCTTTTATCCATGTTTGTCCATGTCCCTGTTTCCTTAGAGTTCCCCAAATTCATCCCAAAAACATGTTTAAAAAGAATGTTTAAAACAGTGGTCAAGAACCAATGAACCAAATAGTGAGAACTAATTATCCACTGTATGTACAGTAACACAATACATGTATTATTGGAAATTGACCAACAAATGAGTACACGCAATAAATAGAGTTCTTGGTGGTGGACTGAGACCTTTTAGACTTTAATGAACATTATAATGCACAGCAGAGTTGAGCTGTTATGGGAAATAAAGTGCAAAAAGGGCTTACCTGAGCTCTTTGCCTTTAGCTCTTTAGAGGTGTTGCAGCTGAAAAAAGAGCAAACGGAAAACTTCAGCGTCAGCCATCAAGGGAGATACACACCCTTACGCATGCACACACACACAAATGGACAAGGTCGAGACACGTTTTGGGTTTGGAATGTCATACTGAACTTTCTCTAGTCCAAAGACCAATCCGCAATAGATACAGAACAGCAGTAAGCAGTGAAGTACGGAGTCTTGTACTGCTCTCATGTGCACACAAACACAAAATAAATTTAGTGATAACCCCGGCATCATTCCCAGTGGCTATTCTGCTCTGTACAGTAGGTACCCGTTAATAAACAATGTATATGCATTAAACATTTCTGATCACTGATTTTTTATTCACGTGATTCACTACACTGCAGTTTTGTTGGTATCTCCAAATAATTCTGACCGTAAGCTGGTTACCATTCAAAACACTTCTCATAATATTTGGTGAAGTTCTGCACAATCAATATCTCTTGGACTCTAGCCATGGAACTGTTAGAAGAGCCCTTTCGAAGAGTCGATAGTTAGAGTTGATAGATAGAGATGGCTGGTACGCTTTCCCTGAGAAAGTCTTCCAGTTCATATGAATTTGCTTCCCAGGGAAATAGCTTAATTTGCAAATGTTATGTCACAATTTATAACAGTAAAAGCTGTGAAATATGTGTGCTTCATGTGATGTGGAACAAACATGAAGAACATTATCATCGGGAGACGGAAATGATGGAAAGCACGCTGGTTTTACTGTCCCAGCTTTGAAGCCTCCATGAGATACAGTAGGAGAAAAACAACCTACAGTAGAAGATAAGAATCTGTGGTTAATAAATAAGATGAAATTGGGTAAAATCCCTTAAGGACATGGGGGAAATAAATGGAATGGAAGTAAGCACCATGTGGTAACACTGTGATTTCTGTTTGTGCATGAAAATGTATACCAATCAGCCATAACATTAAAACCAGCTATGTTTCTTGTGCCACCGAGGCAGCTCTGGCCCCTCGGATCATGGTGATGTGTTGTGGTGTCTGGCATCAAGATACTGGAAGTTGAGTGTGGTCTTGGAATCATTTGTGCAGCTCATCGCATGGGTGCTCTTTGGACTGGCATCTGGGGAGTCTGGAAGCTGGGTCGGCGGCCTTGGGATCTTTGCCTGCTGGTCCCAGTGCGAGCGCTCTGGTGCACTGGGTGTTCTGGTGCCTTTCAATCATGGCTACTACAAGTCCATACTTGATATACAGTACGTCTAAAGTCATAAGGTGGAGTTAAATTAAGTTGGTTGCCAATATGAAGCCTAGGTAATGTATGCTTGCAGGTATGGTTGTTTACGTATGAATTTTAGATTTTTAGCATTCACCAAAATTAAATATATTGTTCATATATAAACAATATGAATATATTTTTTGTCTGAGTCTGCTTCAAAACATTACTTGAACAAAGATACAGTATATTCTATGTGCACTTTCATTAAAGCACAGTACAGTATATACCGTATAAAAGCTTGTCATTCCCAGCATTTTTTTTCTTCCAGCAGTTGTACATTTTGTACAATTTATGTTGCTGGTGTTGGATTTATTTATTGATCTCATCTTTACTATTTTCCACCAGCTTTCGACTTCACTATGCTTGCTGAGGTAAAGACGTTACCTGTTTATTTAATTACCATGGATCCAAAATGAGTGTGTGTGTGGAACCCGGCATAGTCTGGTTTCATGTTGAAAAAGCTGATTGAAAGCGAGGAGAGCGTGAGGTGTGTCAGAGCTCCTGGGAGGCTTTTAGCCGGGAGTTACTGTACAATAGCATGGATGGAACAACAGCACGGAAGAGCATGAAAAATTCTCTACCAATATAGAAGAGGAAAGGGAACAGGCTCGGCACAACGTTCCCAAGTGTGTGTGTGTGTGTGTGTTTGACAGAAAGAGATAAAGTCAAAGAATGGAAAACAGAGAGACAGAATGATTCAATAAAGTGTTAGAAAAGCGGACAAAACAAGACTGACTAAGAGACAGAGAGGACAGACGGAGACCAGTAACTTGTTTCGTGCTATTAGTCAAAAAAATACGAGGGCTTTCAAGACAAAATGGGAATTGTGATGAAACTTGTTATAAAAGTGATTGACTTCAAGTGCAGTACGGTGATGAGACTCTTAGCTGCAGTAAAACATTTAAATGGTGCAAACATTTTAAAGAAGGCCGTAGCGCCTGTGAATGATGATCCCGGCCGAGAGTCCACTGCAGTCGTTGCGCTGAACATTCAGCGAGGGGAACTCCTGATTGGGCACTTGGCTGGGAGTTATTGCCACAGCTCATATACAATCCTAAAAACTAACAGCCTTTTTACTTACAGTACTGTACACAAGTCTTGGGCACATACAACAGAAAAGTCTAAACACTTCTGCATAAAAGAAACTTAAGTATTAAGAAAATAATCAGTAATATTAGAAGGCAGAGATTTTGTACAGTAAGTTAGTTTTTACTGAGCGTGCTAGAGAGTTCTGCTGGTAACTTTGTACTCATTTCAAGTTTTATGCAAAATCCAGGGGCCTTTTTTTTTGTTTCCATCTTTTAAACAAAATGTACTAAAAATTTGTATTAAAGATAATATGGTGCATAAGACTTGCACAGGACTATATAGACATCTAAGCATCATCTAAGCATTTGGCAAAAGACAACCTATAATGTTATAGACATACTGTATATTAGGCAGCGGTCAATCAAAAGTCAGTTCACGAATTTGATGTGAGCGCATTAGGCAAGTGTGAGGATGTGAGTGGCTTTGACATGCGGCAAACCGTGACGGATAGGTGACTAAATCAGAACAAGCAGCGGATCGTGTGGGGTCGTCCCAGGAAGCAGCAGTTAGCACCTACTGAAAGTGGCCCAAGGAAGGATAACCCATGAACCGATAGTAAGGTCATGATTGCCAAAGGCTGCAGTGATGCACATGGAGAGCAATAGATAGAAACAGGATAAAAACTTTGATAGATCATATAGAGCATTGCAGGTTGCTGTGCATGGGGTGGCATAGTGATGCATAGTGGACCAGTGCAGACCGGTCAGAATGCCCATGCTGACCACTGACAGCTGAAAGTGCCTAAAGTGGACATGTAACAAGCATTGGACCATGGAGCAATGAAAGTTGTTGGCCTGGTCTGATGAATCATATTTATTTTTTTTTACATCATGCGGAAGGCCAGGTGTGTGGGGAAGGATGCACCGTGGGAGGACGGTGATCGAGCAGAGGCAGTGTCATGCTCTGGGGAATATGATACTGGGAAATCTTTGGTCCTGGAATTCATACGATTGTTACTTTGACACGTACCGGCTACCTAAACATTCTTGCTGAGCAGGTACACCCTTTCCTGGCAAACAGGATTCCCTGAAGGCAGTTGTCTCTTTCAGCAGGATAATGCACCTTGCCACACTGCAAAAATTCTTTTAAAAATGGTTTGAGTAACAAAGTTGCTGACTCGCCCTCCAAATTCCCCAGATTTCAATCTGGTCGAGCTTCTGTGGGATGTACCGAACAAACAATGATCTGATCCATGGAGGCCCCAACTCGCAAATTACAAGACTTAAAGGATCCGCTGCTAAGGTTTAGGTGTGAGATACCACAGCACACCTTCAGAGATCTTATGGAGTCCCTGCTGGTTGGATCCGAGCTGGTGGCAAAAAGGGTGACATGAGCTACACTGTCAAGGTATTGTATGTCGCGTATGATGGGTGGATTAACAGGAGATCTTGCAATATTTACTATTGCCTTAAGTCAATCATGATTTTTTTAGTGTGAATCATAAGACAGCCATCATTTACATCATCTACATTTATTTACAAATATTTACATCACTTAATCATCCACATAACGTATATAATATTCCGATCCGTCTGCCTGTCTGTGTAAGATTTTTTCTCTGGTTTGATTGTTTCTAAAGAAAAAGAAAAAGAAGAAAAGGAGGAAAACAGCATGCACGCAGCAGCAGCTCTTTCCATTCAGTTATTCAGACTATTATTGGAGCAATGGAAAGGTCAGAAACATGTGGAGTGTGTGTGGGTTCACAGTCCTCACGCTTTAACCTATGAGTCAGATGGCCAGCGACACTCACCTGCTGTTTCTGTTTGATTTTTTTTTTCTTTCACATTGTTTTCTTTTAAAGCATTTGCGTGTTACAATTTGAGTTGGCAAGGAGAGAAAAGTATCAGACGGATTTAGGGTTTTACTAAAGAGTAAAAAAAAAAAAAAGTTTTATAAATGATTTTAAACTAGCACAATAATTATAATATTTAGTGCTGATTATTCCATTATTAGCAATATGAATGCTATTCAGTCAGTTTAATCATATACTGTATAATTTCTTTACTTATTAATAATTTGATCTCCACTAGGGGGCAGCACTTTAAGATCTTCCTTTTTTTTAATCATCTGGACTGAATGAAATGAGACTCCATCTTTTAGAACGCTATTATCTACCACCACCACCACCACCACCACACCCTAACACTCACCCCAACACACACACGTAGGCCCACCCTACTCCTCACTGTATTTCCCAGCTAGAGGTCACCTTAACTTTAAGTAGGGCTTTTTCAGTGAGAGTGTGATACTGAGGGTGATAAGCCACAGCACTTAGCACTTTAACACCATGGTGATAAAAGTCGCCCGGTCTTAATACACCCTGAAGCAAGACTACAGGATAAAGAGACGTGACTCTAGCAGTAAGAAGAAAGAGACTTGGACAGTGACTCTTAATTAGACTTATGTGGCCAAGAGGGTTAGCCAGTGGTTCGGTGGAGACTGGCTGGATTCGCGCCCATGCTGAGCATTTTATAAGAGGGCAAGTGCTTCAGTCTTTATCCTGGGGGCATTATATACAGTTTGTTTTTATGGATAATAAACAGGGATGAGTATAATATTAGAATTGTAAAAAAGATACAGAAGTTCAGGCAAGCCTGTGAATGGAATTAGGGGTGCTTCGATCAGGGTTTTTGGGACCAATCACTTATCCCCCAATACCGATCCCTGAACATGGGTGTGTGTGTGTGTGTGTGAGTTATTGGGATTTTAAAGGCAGCCGTAAAAAAATTTAATTAAGATCTGGGGGAAAATCATATATTGAACACCTGCAACATATTTCATTCTCTTATTATTTATTGTAGTTTATACATAAACTAAAACCAATAAAATAACTCTATGCTTGACTAAAGAGCAAAGATTTTTCATTCTTTAACTATCTTTAAGGGGCTCACACACTGAAATGCTGAAATCTAAAATGTGACTGTCCTACTACAGTGGTGTGAAAAACTATCTGATTTCTTATTCTTCTGCATGTTTGTCACACTTAAATGTTTCTGCTCATCAAAAATTGTTAACTATTAGTCAAAGATAACATAATTGAACACAAAATGCAGTTTTTAAATGAAGGTTTACGTTATTAAGGGAGAAAAACAACTCCAAATGTACATGGCCCTGTGTGAAAAAGTAATTGCCCCCTTGTTAAAAAATAACTTAACTGTGGTTTATCACACCTGAGTTCAATTTCTGTAGTCACCCCCAGGCCTGATTACTGCCACACCTGTTTCAATCAAGAAATCACTTAAATAGGAGCTACCTGACACAGAGAAGTAGACCAAAAGCACCTCAAAAGCTAGACATCATGCCAAGATCCAAAGAAATTCAGGAACAAATGAGAACAAAAGTAATTGAGATCTATCAGTCTGGTAAAGGTTATAAAGCCATTTCTAAAGCTTTGGGACTCCAGCGAACCACAGTGAGAGCCATTATCCACAAATGGCAAAAACATGGAACAGTGGTGAACCTTCCCAGGAGTGGCCGGCCGACCAAAATTACCCCAAGAGTGCAGAGACAACTCATCCGAGAGGCCACAAAAGACCCCAGGACAACATCTAAAGAACTGCAGGCCTCACTTGCCTCAATTATGGTCAGTGTTCACGACTCCACCATAAGAAAGAGACTGGGCAAAAACGGCCTGCATGGCAGATTTCCAAGGCGCAAACCACTTTTAAGCAAAAAGAACATTAAGGCTTGTCTCAATTTTGCTAAAAAACATTTCAATGATTGCCAAGACTTTTGGGAAAATACCTTGTGGACCGACGAGACAAAAGTTGAACTTTTTGGAAGGTGCGTGTCCCGTTACATCTGGCGTAAAAGTAACACAGTATTTCAGAAAAAGAACATCATACCAACAGTAAAATATGGTGGTGGTAGTGTGATGGTCTGGGGTTGTTTTGCTGCTTCAGGACCTGGAAGGCTTGCTGTGATAGATGGAACCATGAATTCTACTGTCTACCAAAAAATCCTGAAGGAGAATGTCCGGCCATCTGTTCGTCAACTCAAGCTGAAGCGATCTTGGGTGCTGCAGCAGGACAATGACCCAAAACACACCAGCAAATCCACCTCTGAATGGCTGAAGAAAAACAAAATGAAGACTTTGGAGTGGCCCAGTCAAAGTCCTGACCTGAATCCTATTGAGATGTTGTGGCATGACCTTAAAAAGGCGGTTCATGCTAGAAAACCCCTTAAATAAAGCTGAATTACAACAATTCTGCAAAGACGAGTGGGCCAAAATTCCTCCAGAGCTCTGTAAAACACTCGTTGCAAGTTATCGCAAACGCTTGATTGCAGTTATTGCTGCTAAGGGTGGCCCACCAGTTATTAGGTTCAGGGGGCAATTACTTTTTCACACAGGGCCATGTAGGTTTGGATTTTTTTTCTCCCTAAATAATAAAAACCATCATTTAAAAACTGCATTTTGTGTTTACTTGTGTTATCTTTGACTAATAGTTAAATGTGTTTGATGATCAGAAACATTTAAGTGTGACAAACATGCAAAAGAATAAGAAATCAGGAAGGGGGCAAATAGTTTTTCACACCACTGTATACTGCACCGATTCGGCGAGTCTATCATGGCATTACTCATTAGTAAGCAACGAGTGCGGGTTTTTCTTTATAAATATCAGAATTTCTGCATTTTAAAGTGACAGCCTATTCCTCTTATCATCCAGAACGTGTGCAGCCGCTCACTGAGCGGGAAGGTAGACCTGGGCTGCCTCGGCCAGAGCTGGGAACCGCTCTTTATTTCTCTCTCCGTTATTATTTTTGTGATAAAGGTTTTAGTCTTTTTACCCTCTCCAGAGTAAGGCTTGAATGTTCTGTCTTACTGAGCACTTCTGCTATAGGTGGGTGAGTGAGGGTCAACTTACAAGATTTAGAACTACCTTTGCTGATATCTATTCATACTTAAATTATTCAAGCTGCGTTGTTCTTAAGTCCCAAATAAGGCTTATGTTAAAGCTTTTGGCCGAAGATCCCCATGCGGTTGTGATAGAACAAACTGCATATTGCTAGTTTAACATCTTTAAAAGGGACTTCAGCTCATTAGCTTAAAATTCCAACTCGTAGCATCTAGAAGCTCTCTTCATCTGCAAGTTGTCTGAGTAGCATCAGAGTATTATGGCTGCCAAAAGCATGAACTAGTAGCATTGGTGTATATTGTTATACTGCATATACAAGTATTAGAGATGTTCAAGTCAAACTGAGACTTGAGGCTTGAGAATTTCTGTCGAACAAGGGTGTAAAAAAACGATTGTGGTAAGCACAATACTATGATGAGACTCTTAGCTGCAGTAAAACTAAGCGGGATATCCTGGTCGGGGTGGTCCAGAGCCTGTGAAAACACATTACAGAAACTCGGCAGCCGCATCCCCTGTACAGTCCTGACCTCACTCCAAGCCATTTGCACATGTTTGGGCCATTAAACGAGTTCTAGGGAGGCCAGTGTTCTAGCGAGGCCACTAGTGAAACACTGAAAAAAGTACATTAGTGTCGCTGGGGATTATATAGAAAAAATAAATGTAGTTTACCCACACTCGTATAACTGTGTTCTGTTATTCTGAACAGTAAATATAAGTCCCAGTTTGACTTGAAAGGCCCTTATATTTTGTTTTAGCTTAATCAAGAAACAGTCATGTTAGCTTGTTACGCTAAGTGGAAAAAACACATCACTTTTTTCTGGGTAAGTTATATGCTTAGTGAAGTTGCATCAGTAAAAAAATTAAAATAAATTGACAGTAGAAATCGCAGCTTGGTTCAAAAATAAAGTACTGTATGTACGGAGAACTCACAGGATTGGCACTAAACATCTGTATGGCCTAAAGTACACCACATCTTAGTGAGACTAATCAGACCGAAAAAAGGCTTCGATTCGCTTAGGAGCATAAAGAATTTACTTTCTGCCAACTAAAGTTAGACTTTACGATAACTCTGCTCCTTCTCTGACATCACTATTGATATGGTCATATACTGTACATTCAGTTGTCCACCTGACTGCACTGATACAATCATCTACGTTCATTCCCTCTTTTGATTAATATTACAACTTACTGGTGCACCTTATGTTTCCACCTGTACACATAATCATCACGAACAGTATATGCAAACAGTATATTCTTATTATTTGTAAACTTATGTTGTTTTTTTCCGGACCCAATTTTAACCTAGCCTTAATATTCTGCACTTTGTTGCTTGGATGATCATCTGTAAACTGGCTGCTGTAACATTACAATTTCCCTTGAGGATTACTAAAGTACTCTCTCTCTCTCTCTCTCTCTCTTTCTCTCTATCTATCTTTTCAAGCAATACTGAAAGGTCATGATTGTCCAGATTCACCCTATTCCAGAGTGATGGGCAGGTCAGGGTAAGAAGGGAAGTGCATGAAGCGATGCACCCGTCATGCATAGTGCCCACTGTACAAGCCTCTGAAGGTAGTGTTATGATAATGTGGGGTTTCTTCAGTTGGTCCGGTCTAGGCTCAGCAACAATATTTGGAAAAAAACACTGTCTCTTACAGTATATAATCTTTTAATGTATTTTTCTACAAGAATCCTCTTGTACAGCATGACGTATAAGGATCATAAAAGCCCTTTGTAATCATAGAGTGTAAAACTGGCTTAAGATTAGAGTAGCCTGCTTAGCAGTGCTTATTATATCCACAGGTGTACTCGCACGTACCATGCTATAACTGTTAAGTGGTGTTATTTTGAACAATACGTACAGTATCGCTCAAATACTGTCTCAAGCTGCTGTAAAAAAGCCTATTCCCAAGCACAAGTCCCACAAAGAGAGAGCTCAAGAGAGCTTAAACGTTCCATCCCTTCCATTCACAGGCTCCATCAGGAAGTGAATGAGATGTTTTCAGACATGGAAATCTCCTCGAATGTCTACACGTCTGCCTCAGACTGTGCAGAATGTTCTAGGCCCTTGACCTTGCTGGCCAAACTTGTCATAGCTTAAATATTCATGAGACCTCCATTACCAGAGAGACAGACCGCTGTCCCTACCTCTTCCCTTCTCTTTCGCTCCCTGTCGCTGACCCCTTTTCACCTGCCTGCTTATTAAAATCTCATAGTATTAACTGTGCCACTCACAGTCAGGCTGAATAATTCAGACTAAAGGAGTTAAATTAATATCTTTAATGACATTACTGCCACAGGGGGAGCTTGGACAGGATTCTGGCACAGCTTACTCTGGCCTTCACTCAAGAAGGGGGCTTATTTCATCTGACAATCATGGAAATGTTAGCATAAAAGGAGATCCTTCTCCAGTGTTTAAAGGCAGATAAAAGACAAAAGATCAAGATGGTGCGGAAGATTTAAGCGAAAACAGATTTCATTTGATGATAATGGCACACGAATGACTAAAGCATCTGGTTTATACAGTATCCACTATTTAAGAAATTCTTCATGCAACTTTTTAAAAAACATCACTGCTTTTTTTATCTTCAAGGGGTCATTAAGTGGATGAAGTGTCTAGCCAAAGCCCAGAATAGCCAATCCTAAAAAGTCCTGATAATGAAACGTGCTCTGAATGATCCTTTAAACGTAACGTACATGATATTTAGAGTACAGCCTTGGGCTATTATTAAACTTCAAAGTAGGTCCAATCCAAAAAAAGAAAAGAAAAAAAAAAAAACACAACTTCTAGATTTCATCAAGTTTTTGACGTTTGAAAAAGATCTGAGGATTTACTGACCTGTCTTGGATTCTTCAAGTTCTTTGGCTTCCTCGAGTTCTTTGGCTTCTTCTTCTGTGCAAAGAAAAAAAAAAAAAAACTTTTTTTAAAAGACAAATATAACAAATAAAAAAGGGAAAAGCAGCTGCTGTGCTGTGCGCTCATGTAAAACTGGGGGTGGATACAAAAAAACAGGATATAGTTTTGATTCATGAGGAAACTATGTGAGGTAGGGGCAGCAGGGGTAGCTCAGTGGTTGAGATGTTGGACTATTCAAGTTCCAGGTTCAAACCCTACCATCACCAAGTCCACTTTTGGGCCATTGAGCAATGTCCTCAACGATCAACTTCTCAAAGATGTATTATGATTTTTTTTTTTAATATCGCTCTGGAGATAAAGGATATTTGCCAAATCTAGTACATTATATGTTATATGATATAAATATGATATGGATATGTCTAATGATGCAATATGATTTCATATCCCCAGATAGAGACCACCTTCAACCATAAAATAAGTAACATTAATACTATGTATATTGATAGATAAATTTTTATGATGGCCATTAAAGCAGAATCCCGAATAACCTTTTGAACTAGACGCGAGAGCATCTTCTTTACATTATACATTATAAACAGTAATTTTAACAGAGATCAGGTTGGGCCGTACTATAACTTCAGTTTTGCGAGCACTGAACTCAGACGTGCAAACTTTGCTTACGGGCAGAGTTGTTGTTCATGCAACATGCGTCTCTTTCTTAAAGCACGAGAAGTTTATTTCTAACAGCACGCAGCAGGAACAGGCATAAACGCGGCTGAATAAAATCCTCTGTGACATGCATGACGGCTTAGCACGAAGTAGGTTACCTAGTCGGTATCAGTATTGACAATAGTGGCAAGAAGCTAAAAAATACTGTACTTGGTAATCAGGGTTAAAATCGTCTGCCTAATAAAAAAAAAAATGCAAATGTTACATATTTTTACAGTCAGCATTCGAGCAATGCCTGCTACAGATTAAGGCGAATACGAGTTACTGCAGTGGAGTAATTCAATGCAAGAACCCTCTTCTTTTAGCTCCAAATAACTCCCACGAAAACAGCTGTGCTGATATATAGATATATGGATGGAGAGGATATGAGAACAGAGACGTAAAACCCTAAAGACAATCAAAAACTAAAATTGGGCTTATTTCCCCATCTGTGGGGTGTCACCGCCACATCTGCGTGAGCTAACAGCCCAATCTCGGATGCTGTTCTTTCCTGTTAGAATCCTCCTCCACATCCCCACATGCCTTATGACAGGCAAGAAAAATGAGCTACTCGACTATGTACTCTATCTGAGTGGCACTAGCTTCGCAAGGAGTAGAGTCAACTCCAATCTACCCACAATTCCCGGCTGCTGGGAACATGCAGACAGGTTCAATTAGGACCTCCGCTTCCTTCCTTCTTCACCGTCAGTGCATCAGTTACATCATTGCTGATTCCCATTCTTTTGTTGGCGTTCAAGTAAAACTGGGACATTTGATCATGCAGAATAACAGAACACTGATTATTTCCTGTTACTTATTCCAGCATTTCACTAGGAGCCAGGATTGGATTGCCCCCTTCATGTCTGAAGCACTGGTCTCCCAGGAACTCCTTTAATGTGCAACTCCCAAACATGTGGTAATGGCTTGGAGTGAGGTCAGGACTGTATGTTGAATGTGGCTATATCTCTCAGCCGAGTTCCTGTAATGTTCAAGTGGAGTTGTTGAATAATTGTGTGCACAGTTCCCGCAGACAGACGCGGATCTTTTGCAAGTTGGTGCACTTGGTGGCTTATGGCCTTTTTAAAAAATATTGCACCATTCTAATGTTTTGCTGCGGCTAAAAGTCTCATCATCATACTAATCACACTGATCATACTTGAAGTCTTCGGTAAATGTCGGTTGGTGTTATTGCATTATTCTTCAGAAATTTCATCACAAGTCCAAGCTTGACTTCACAAGCTTCACAACACCCCACATACTTTAATCGATTTTTTCATTTGGAATTTGTCTCAGGGAGATTTTGTTTCACTTACACTTCTGGGTTGATTATTAGGAATCCATATTTACACCTGGATTTCCCTAAGGCAGATTTCTGATTGTTTTGTACACCTTCATTCAGAAGTCCCGGTTTGTATATTCTATACAGCTGCCACAAAATAATCCCCAAGCACAGAGGATTCCAAATGGGCTAACTTCTATAAATATTGCTTATGCTTTGGATTAGAGCATTAGGGTTAATGCTGCTTTCGCAGGCTCCTTAAATGATCTTTCTTTCCAGTTACAAAGACTTTAAGTGCACTTCTTAAAATGTTTACTCACTCATTCTCTATACCGCTTATCCTGTACATAGTCATGGAAATCACAGAGCCTATCCAGGGGGACTAGTCCGTGTGTCTTTAGACTGTGGGAGCAAATTCTATGCACACAGAGTCAGAGCAGGAGTCAAACCCTTGACCCTGGAGGTACGAGGACACAGTGTTAAAAACTAAGCCACTGTACCACATTAGCTGGTTAGGGTGATTTACTTTGGGATCTTTTAAATATTTACCCCTATTTTAAAGAGATGCAGTGCAATAATTTGTGATTATTAAGTTAGGAAGTTCTATAATTTTTTTCAATGTTCTACAGCATATACAGTTTGTGCAAACAGTAGTTTCACACTAAAATTATTAGTGAAGATCAAAACCTTATGGCTCTGTATACTAATTGTAATACAGGGTAGCCATGGGTTTAAATGTCTGCTGCTTGATACCGTACAGTGGGGCAAAAAAGTATTTAGTCAGCCACCAATTGTCCAAGTTCTCCCACTTAAAATGATAAGAGAGGCCAGTAATTTTTATCATAGGTATACCTCAACTATGAGAGACAAAATAATAATAATAATAATAATAATCCAGAAAATCACACTGTAGGATTTTGATTTTTTTTGCAAATTATAGTGGAAAATAAGTATTTGGTCAATGACAAAATTTTATCTCAATTCTTTGTTTTATACTCTTTGTTGGCAATGACGGAGTTCAAACGTTTTCTGTAAGGTTTCAAATGGTTTTCACACACTGTTGCTGGTATTTTGGCCCATTCCTCCATGCAGATCTCCTCTAGGCCACTCCAGGACCTTAAAATGCGTTCTTCGAAGCCTCTCCTTTGTTGCCCCGGCAGTGTGTTTGGGATTATTGTCATGTTTCATCTTCAATACCCTTGCTGATGGAAGGAGGTTTTCACTCAAAATCTCCTGATACATGGCGCATTCATTCTTTCCCTTTACACTGATCAGTTGTCCTGGTGCCTTTGTAGAAAAAAAGCCCCAAAGCATGATGTTTCCACCCCCATGCTTCACAGTAGGTATGGTGTTCTTTGGATGCAACTTAGCATTCTTTCTCCTCCAAACACGACAAGTTGAGAGTTGAGTTTTTACCAAAAAGTTCTATTTTGGTTTCATCTGACCATTTAACATTCTTCCAATCCTCTTCTGGATCATCCAAATGCTCTCTAGGAAACTTCAGACTTCAGAGATTATCAGTGGTCTTGTCCTCCATTTTCTAATAATTGCTCCCACAGTTGATTTCTTCACACCAAGCTGCTAACCTAATTTAGATTAAGTCTTTCCAGCCTGGTGCAGGTGGACAATTTTGTTTCTGGTGTCCTTCGACAGCTCTTTGGTCTTGGCCATAGTGGAGTTTGGAGTGTGACTGTTTGAGGTTGTGGACAGGTGTCTTTTATACTGATAACGAGTTTAAACAGATGCCATTAATACAGGTAACGAGTGGAGGACAGAGGAGCGTCTTGAAGAAGAAGTTGCAGGTCTGTGAGAGCCAGAAATCTTGCTTGTTTGCAGGTGAACAAATACTTATTTTCCCAAGGAATTTACAAATTAATTCATTAAAAATCCTACAATGTGATTTACAGTTTTTTTTATTTTGTCTCTCATAGTTGAGATATACCTATGATGAAAATTACAGGCCTCACTGTATGTGAGTTCCACATTAGCACATTAACTGCACATTAAGTGTGCAGTACTGAAGAGAGAGCAGCTGCCTGCCAAAACCCAGATTCAAAACCAGTCGCCAACGAGCTTTTAGCAAGAAAATACATCCGATATCGCTATGTAATTTTTTTTAACAATTTCTCTACGTAATAATTATTTCTAAGTTGTTCTGAATTGCCTCAGTGTTGTTTTCCTGACAAACTAACAACCTTCTAACACAAGGATAAATCCCAAATCCTTCTGTAACCCCCAATCAAGGGCACTACTTGGGTGTGTAGGAGCTTTCAATTTAAAACTATTTAGTATTTAACCCTGTAACTCGGAAATTAACAGAGCTGATATTCCAGAGCGGAATAAGTAGAAATGAAAAGATAAATTTAAGAGATTTACAGGAATGTCCACCACCTCCATGGGTTATTCTCCCTACCTTTTGGTTATGTAATGCTGATAATAATTGAAAACTTTTAGTTACGCTAACTATCGGTCGCCAGCTTCGCCAGTCGTGCAAAGATTTGCGTTGGTGGAGAAAAATAACTGTTTAAATAAAGAGACAAATTTTAATCTGTTGATAACAAATTTTGTTTGTGGAACTGTTGTATAAAAAGCAAGATCACACTCGAGGTCATGATGTTGTCATGAATATCAGCATGCATATGCACAACAGTGCTCCATCTCGTGTTTTAAATAACTCTTCTCCAGGTGACGCGCTCAATAAATCCTGCTTCGAACTACACAATCAGAGAATAAAAGTTAATTAACGCTTCACGTTTACACTTTTATCCTTACATGTCCTCCCAAAAGTATGATCCCTCGATTCTACTAGAACTTTACACTTCACCAAACTAAAGGGTCCAGCTTTGGTTTTATATTTATTTTATTTTCTCTTGTTGATTTTAGTCTACATTTTTGTAGACAATGTTTTTGGTTAAGATCAGTTAGATTGTGTTTTATGTCTTGTATGTTTTCGACTGGTTCTTCTCCTCTGTTGTCTTGTTTAGTCTGGTCTACTTGAGGTTTGCTTTATTTTCTGTACTGGCTTGTTTAGTGCGGCTCGGTTTAATTCAGTTCTGTCTTGTTTCCTTTAGTTATGTCTGGTTTTATTTTAGGGTATCCCTTAGCCTGATACCTTGTTTTCCTTGTGTTGTGTGTCTTACAGACAAATGGTGATCTCTCTCTCTCTCTCTCTCTCTCGCTCTCTTTCTGTAGATATATTTTTAGGACCCTAGAGGTGTGGAGTTATAACTCACTGACCTTTTCTCTAAAGGTCCCTTGGATTATAAGCGGAACTCATTAAAACTACTATTCCAAGATGCAAAAACGATTCTCCCAAAACTGTATATTTTAAAATCTATTAATGTATTTACTTTATTTTGTGATCTGCCATGTGTGTCAAATATTCTCCACCCAACGTCTCCTGGTTCTGACCTCCATTTGCTGTGCTGACTTGGATCTTGCTTATTTTGTCTCACCCTATCACTGTGACTAATTGGCCTATCCTAATTAGCAGTGATCACCAACAAGCAATATGACTGGGAGTGTCTGGGTGACTGGAGGACTCGCCAATACTTTTTTTTTTAAACTGTCTAGCTTTTTGTGGTTTAGCATCTTTGTCAGACCTCTCAAGAAGTTTCTCCAACCATGTTCTCAGAAGAACAAAAAATGTTTTTTATTTAATCATTTAAGCTTGTTCTGGTGGGGATGGCTGGAGCCAGGAGGCTTAGGGCACGAGGCAGGGGGACACCATGGACAAGGTCTCAATCCATCGCTAACCCTAACCCTACATACATAAATAAACTTACACACTTATTAACACTTTACAGACAATTTGGGAACGCCAATTAACCTAATTTGCATGTCTTTGGACGGTGGGAGGAAATTGGTGTACCTGGAGGAAACCCACCAAGCACGGGGAGAACATGCAAACATGCACGCAGAGGCAGAAATCAACCCTGGCTGGGAATCAAACCCGAACCGTGGAGATGCAAAGCAACAGTGCAAGCCGGTGAGTCACCGTGTCGCCTTAAAGATGTAAAACAAAATTTTAAATTTGAAATTGTTTCAATTTAAGAGACTAGTTTTGTCTTGTCTTATCTGGGATGCATCAATACCAATATGGGAATCAGGTATCGGTCCAACAGTTTGCTTATACATACTCATAAAACCTTTCCGATACTACAGTACCACGCCCATGCCGCTTAACAACAGAGGCTGACACACAATATACCAACTGCACATGCCCCTGCAATGTTCCCTCTTTCCCCTGCAATCAAAGCAGGTGTCAATGCTGAAGACTTTGGTAAGAGTTTGAAGCAGAAACATCCTTCTGGGCACAAAAAACATCATGAGAGTGAACTGCTGGAACAGCAATCAGGTCAGTTTGTGTTCTCTCCTCTTTGAATTTAAATGTCAGCAAATAACAGTAAGGTTAAGTTGATGTGCTAGCTTGCGATGTATCTCTCTTTAATCTGTCCGTCTGGCTAACCTAGTTTAGCAGTCCATCTCTTGGTCTGTCTGTGTTCTGCTTTCTTGCCTTCCATTTCCAGAGCTGTGGACTGTGAACAAATTGTGCGCAACAAAGGTGAGAGTGAAATCGAAATGTATGTTCGATAAACGCAAACAAACAGGAAACTTCAGCTCGGAAAAGAGAATGGCATCGCCAATGAGCATGTGTTCATATCTGCGTATAATAATAATAATAATAATAATAATAATAGTAATAATAGTAATAATAATAATATTAATTTTTATTTAATTTCCTTTAAATTGTCAATATCTTTCTTTGTGATTATTGTGTGTTGCAACACTGATATTGTTTATGGACAGTTGGACCTCATAGACCCCAGAAATTAAATGATAATTTCCTGCCCAAAAAATGTATTAACTCTTAATTCAAATGATCAGTTATGAAATAGTATACAACAGTTAGTTCTGACTGAGCAATCAGATTGGACAAAAAACGCTCCATGTGTGGTGATAATGGACGGTAACACCACTGTGGAGTTTAACTATATGTATCATCCCGTGTCCCACGTGCTTTAGTGACCTTTAATTACACTAAATGTTGGTCCTGCATGGGTGAAGGTGGGTCTGTACAATTCCCCATACTGAGGAGAGAGATCAACTGCCTGCGAAAGACACATTTAAAACCAGCCACAGAAGCACTTCCAGCAAAGAAAACAAATCATCATCTTAAAAAACTATTTTGACTCCTTAGTACCTGCTTTTTTAAGTTGTTACGAATCATATCAGCCATCCATGTCCTCATATTTACGACTACAAAGCCAACTAGCTCCTGACACAAGGTTGAAATAAACATCCCTCTCTAACCCCCAATCAAGGGCACTACTTGATGTGTGGAACAAGTGATTGTACACCCTAGAGCACTAGCTTTCTATTTACATTTAGGCATTTGGCGAATGACCTTCTCCAAACTATTTGAATTTACATTTGTATTTTTTCATTATACATCTATCTGAGCAGTTAAGAGCCTTGCTTGAACCTAAGACCCTCCGAACCGTATGCCACTGCCTTAACCACTGAGCTACCCCTGACCCCTAAACCTATTTGGGATTCAACCCCAATACTCAAAAGTTAACTAAGCTGAAATTTTAAAGCAGAATAAGTAAAAAATATATAAAAAGCAACTTTATATTGAAAAGTACTCTCACTTTTTTTTATTAACATTAACTGTCAGTCACTGGCAGATTAAAATAACTGGTTAAATAAAGGAACAAATTATAATCTGTTGATAAAAAATGGTGTTGGCCAACTGTTAAAAAAGCAACATCACACTCGAGATCGTGCTCTTCTGCTGGATATCAGCATGATATCACTGTATGTGATGCTTTTAGCACTCAGACTGCCCCCTCATGCCTATGACCACATCACAGCCATGCTATATCCAGCAGTAGAGCACTCAACCAAAGTGATATGTGCTTAAGTATACGAGTTATTTTTCCTTACTATAAAAAGAAGAAAAAGAAAAAGTAAGCTGCTCGACTTTGTGAAAAAGCACATCAACAGAACATTTCGGCCTTCAGCTTCAACTCCGATATTTGGAATATCAATGTAAGACGAACATCTCTCATCAGTTCGACTGCACAGTAGATCGATGCGGTTTTTACTCTGTAATAGAGACTCGCTCTACATGCAAAGCACTTTCAGCGTCCGCACATAGTAGTATGAAAGTGTATGTCTATGAAGGAGTGAACTGATTTTGAATGCCAACATTTCCACCGCCTTTTTCACACGGCCTGCTCTCAGGGTGGGAGTGGTAGAATCCCTCTGTTCACTGTCGATCACAGAGATGCATTCCAAATGCATGAAAAGAAATATACCCACCCATGGTGTTTTAAAGGGGGGAATAAATGAAAAAAAGGTCTTCTCAGTAGCTAAACTGAAATGAAGGTTAAACAAGCCTAAATGCTTCTATAATCCTTTCGGTTGAGTCCTTAGGCTCGCATCTGCTGAAACATACCTTCGTTTGTAAAATCTCCATTAGCTTTCCTGGGTTATGATTTGGATCACAGCCCTTTGGTCTGGCTGAGGGGTATCCTTACCTGCTCTCAACTCTTCACAGCTCTCTTTGATTTTCCTGTGGCAGACGACAGCCAAGGCGATGAGGAGACCAAACAAACAGACCGCCAGCCCAATCGTTACCCACAGAGCCACTTGAGGAAAGACCGGGGCCTGGGCTACAAAGAGAGAAAGAGAGAGAGAAAGAAAGAGAGAGTTTATCAGCAATATATCAAATTCATCTCCTCTTTTTTACATTCATTCTTCGCCATCACTCTTATCAACAAAGGGATTGACAGCTTTAGCAGGATATAGAGTCCTCATCTGACATTCACATTATCGTGAGTAATTGTTAAGTCAGAATGAATTTATTAATTCCCCACATTCAGCCAAACAACAAACTTTTTCTTAGCAGCTTTACATAAATCTGGATGTATATTTAGATCCCTAATGAAACAAGAGCTGCCTCTGGCAAAGAAAAACTTCCTGAGACAGCACGAGGAAGGGAACTCATCAATCATAGATAATTAGAATACACAGGTGTAGAACAGTAAACACACACCACACCGGATGTGTTGAACGGATGCTCGATATAAGTGGATTGTGAATAACGCTTTAACGTTCTTACTGTAGATTATCCATACGGAATCGTACAGAGCTAGAAAATGTGATAAAGCAGAAGTTGAAGACGAAGAAGGTCGGCAGCAAAACCCTCTAACAACAAAGCAGGAGGGTATACAAAGGAAATGAGTAGAACTCGATGCGAGTGCTGTCAGCAGGCATGTCTTCACTGTCAGCAAGTCTAGTCCCTTATTGTTCCTAATTTGCATGCCTCAAATACTCTTAAAGATTTACTTCAGATTACTTCAATCCAAAGACATGCAGATTAGGCTAACTGGTGTTCCCAAATTGCCCGTAGTGTGTAAATGAGCATGTAAGTGTGTGTGTGTGTGTGTGTGTGTGTGTGTGTGTATACAAAGACTTATGTCTAAGTCTCCTGGGACAGGCCTGGGACAGGATAAAGCGGTAAAGATGATGAGTGAGACTCACCACTATTTGACACCATTGATGTTTGTTTTTTTTCCAAAATCCGATATATTTGTCTTCTAGTTACAGTGATAATTTCAGATAAATCATGAAAATTATTTAAACATTTAAACAACTACACACACACAAATCCCCCACAGGGACCTAATAATAATAATAATAATAATTATAATAATAATAATAATATGAGATAATGAAAACGTATGTGGTAGTATCTAAATAAGACGAATTATCCTAATATATTTGGAACATTAATAAGATAATAATATGCTATAAATAACATAGAAAATGATAATAGTCCTAAGAATACACTGAGTTTGAAAATAATGTACTTCTAGGTATAAATAATGTACTTCTAGCTTTTAATTTACCTAAAATATGTTTTAGGAACAGATTCCTTATCCACTATAGTAGCAATTAATGCTGTTTTATTTGCTTTAATAAAAACATTCTGACCATACAGTTTGTTATATATATATATATATATATAAATTACTACTGCCTGACCAAAAAAGACACCATTCTAGAGGGGCCAGAAAAACAAGAAAAACTTACTGGAATTGAGTTAAGAACTTTCCAACACATTATTAAAACCTGTAAGGAGCGCTCTGAAGCCTTTGTGGAAGAAATGTGGTCGAAAAAAAATATCCTGAGTCACCGTCTGAGAAGATCGCTTAAAAGCTTAGTGAAGTTGTATTAGAAAAAAATTGACAGAAGAAAAAGAGGCTACATTTTCTAGTTAAAGTTAAAGCATTTCCACGCACAGAATGTGACAAGACCTCACAGGAAGATTAGTAATAAGCTTGTTTTTAAAAAAACAATTTGTTAGTGGGAGTAATCAATAAAAAATTGTCCCCTTTGCTAGGGAGCTTAAAGACTGAACTTGATTGGACCTCTGTACTGTACAAGCCACCGGACAAGCAGCATACAATAAAAGCATTATTTTTATGAGAAGTCTACAGAAATTTGGCCAAACTTGTTAAACTCTTGCATTAAAACTTTCTTCAACTTGAAATGATCAAATTATCAGTTTTTTTTTTCTTTTGTCTTCTTTTATAAAAGCCTGCTCATTCTTTTTCCCTAGCCTGTAAAATTCATGCATAGTTTGGATGAAGTATAATAATGTTAAATAATAACATACAATCCCAAGCCAAGCGTAAAATTTCGTCTAATTTTGTCCAGCCAGCCATTTTTCAGAAAATACTAACTGCTAAGCATGTAGTGTACAGTGTGTTGTAAGAGAAGAACACGACTTCTTGTAATAACAAGATGTTTTCTTGGTGCAACATCACAGCAATGTGTACGTTTCCCCACAGATAAAAACCTGCTTTTCTCTAGAGCGTCAATAAAGTGTCCATGGCTTATATGCTCTAATTAACTATCGCCTAAAATAATTTTTCGATATTGCCTATACAAATTAAATGTCATCATTTTCTTGCATGCCGTGTTAAATATGATATAATTACAGCAACATTTCCACTTCAGCCAGACATAAATGGTGATTGGCTGTCAAGACTGATCAGACTTTTAATAGGCTTTACCACGAAACGCTCCTCTTCCCAGCATTAATGCAAGTGTTTTCCTTGAGGCAGGTGTGCGATCGATTCTCACCGCACTTCCGAAATTCTGAGTTATGATCTCATGAGGGCCCTTTATCTCTCTGTGAAGACTGGCTGTCTCTGAGTGTGCATGTCTCTGTGTGTATACGGGGGGGGTCAGGTAGTCAGAGGGAGATGAACCTTGACTCCAGAGAAAAGTAAAGCATAATTTGAGTGACAGGACATGAACGGGTGGGGGGGTGGGACGGGAGGGGGGACGGGACGCGCCAAAACAAACTGGACAGTAAGACAAGAGAGAGAGAGAGAGAGAGAGAGAGAGAGAGAGAGAGAGAGAGAGAGAGAGAGAGAGAGAGAGAGAGAGTTATTGCAGACTCCTTCAAATTTCCCCTGGGTATTACTGGCTGTGGCCTGTATGTGTGTTGTAAGAAAGAAAATGAGATAGAGAAAGAGATAGAGAGCGACAGAAGCAGAGAGGGAGGAAGAAACAGAAACCCCACTAAATGGCTCTGTGGCCTGGACTGCAATAGAAGCCCAGCATCAGATCATCGACTCTGGACGGATAATTTCAAGACATCATTAAATGTCTAAAATGAAACCGCAAACACAGATACAATGGCAAAATCCCTGAAACCACTCGCGAGGAGAGCACGACACCAGCTTGGTAACATGACTAGTAAAAATAATGTGCTTAAACAGAACGCTGTTTTTTTTTTTTCTTTTCCTTAACCACCAACACACCTTTTACTTGTAATCCTATGACTCTTTAGGATCTTTTTTAAAATGTAAAAGCATTATGAAGCTTTTTTTTTTTACCTTTAAACTAATCACATCCTATTTTAGAGGACAGTTCAAGATAAACCAACCATCCCACCATCTCTAAGGGATCAAAGAAAGACATGCATCCAGACTCTCTTCTGTTCTGGCACCCAGGTGGTGGAACGAACTTCCTCTAGATGTCCGTACAGCTGAGTCTTTAAACAACGACTAAAGATATATCCGTTTCTTTAACACTTGGACTTGAAATAAAAAAAAACTCCCTCCCAACCTTGTTTGACTGATGGCACTTAGTTAGTAACCTAGGAACCCAGTTTAAGTATCTATCCAATGACGGAACTTTAAAGTAATTTTGTAAGTCGCTCTGGATAAGTGCGTCCGCCAAATCCCTAAATGTAAATGTACAGTAGATAAATACATCTCCGATCTATAAGTTTCATACCAGCTAAAGACAGGTAGGCTAGTTGTGTTTTATTATTAATAAACACTGTTCGTCATCATTACGGATAAAAAAAAGTCACGTTGTCACACTTGGCCTTTCTTCTGATCGCAGGTTAAAAAAAAAAAAAACTGAACCTAAACTTCGTAATAAAACTTTTAACAGTCTTCATGTTCATTCAATAAAATCAGGCAAAAGAAAAGCTTTAGGCTGAAAAAAAATAATGTTAGGTATGATGAAGTTGTATATTGAGATTTCTTGGTTTAATTCATCAATATCACACAAGAGAAAGTGCTGTTGTGCTGCATATCAGCATGGCTGTGATGCAGCTATGGGGGACCCAAAATTGAAGTGTCAATTAAGCCAACATTTTTTAAACAGCCAAATAATGATAAGAATAAACCATGGACGTGGTAGACAGACCTGTAAATCAGGAAGGCTTCTCTTTATATTTCCAATTATTACACTGTAGGGTGTAAAATCTGTTGTTCCATACACCAAGTAGTGCCCTTGATCTGGGATTAGAGAGTGATTTGGGATTTAGCCTAGTGTTAGAAGCTAGTTAGTTTTGCCTACAGTTAGTGTAATTAACATATACTGTAATTAAATGTGTTGTTACCATCTATCATTACCATTTATCGAAAGCCTTCATCCAATCAGATTACTTGGTCAGAACTAACTGTTGTATAATATTACTCGGAGCTTACTTACATAGACCTTAGCAATATTAAACTAAGGCATTCTAATAAATATGGTTTATTTAAAAAAATAAATAAAAAATAATAACCTTCATTAACTCCATTAACTCTATCCATGGCTATAAAATGTCAACAGTAATCAGCATGAACAAATGTGTTAATTAATGGGCAGTTCCAGCATTATGAATATGACATTTGGACTCATATTGTTAAACAAACCTTGGAAGCATGGACAAGCTTAGTAGCAGTGAATTTATCGGCATAACTATTAACATAATCCCTTCAGCTAAATACAAGCAAATCTGGAAAAATCTTATAATCAGTGTTTATCTGTGGTATAGAAGTGACATTAAGCAGACAAGTACTGGTTTTCTACACACTCTGTAAAAAAAAAGCATTATACTTAAATTATGAATGAATTCAAAAAGTGTAGATTTGAAAATGTTTATGTTTGAGATAAATGATCCGGATAAACTGGCATTACGGACGTGACATTTTTGACACTTTATGATGTGATATGTCTGAGTCAGTTCTCTACAAACTGTATAAAAACGTGCTTGAGTGGTGATTTTAAAATGAAATTCGAAACAGTAATTATGAAAAGCTATGAAAATATTAAATTAGGTGACGATTTTGCTGATCCATTCTTATTATTTTCCTTTCCTTTTCTTAATGACTTGCTGTGTAATTTACTGGGTTTACAAGCTTTATACAGTATAAGCAGATGTAGTGTTCATATTGCATCAATATCTTGTTATATATATATATATATATATATATATATATATTTTTTTTTTTTTTTTTTTACTATTTTTTTTACCTTTGCTTTGAATTGCCCTAATGTTCAGTCAGGAGTTCATTTGTAGAATTTATGAGTAAGGCTGATTATAAACTTTTATTTTGTCCCGAACAAGTTTAGCTATTTAAGCTCATTTATGCAGGCTTATTTTAAATCATCCGGTAGATGGAATAGAAATTAATACATTAAAGTTTTTATTATTTAGTTAACATTTTATTAAACATCACGTTTCTAATTACTTTGTTAACACTGCTTATGGTTAATTCATGAAGAAAGTCGTTTTTTAGGAAATAGTCTTAATTAGAAAAACCCTTAATTCCTTAAATTTACCAACCTAGAAATATATTAATTACAGGATTAATGTATTTCGCATTCTAAACATTTTTCATTAGTTAAAACAGAACTCCATTCCAAAACATTTCAACTAAATTTAATCAGTAAAGGGAAAATTTGTTTGTTACTAATGGTGTAATAATGTCAAGATTAATGGTTTGTAAAAATCAATGTTTTACCAGCTTCAGCTTCTTATAACTTTTCTATTCTCAAGTGAACAAATTATAGTATAAAGTAAACATACTTTATACAATAAAGAAAGAATACAATATATGGAGAGAAAAAAAAACATTATGAGCACCTGACCATTACACCCATATGTGGTGGAAGCACACAGTGTATGCAATATCTTTATATGCTGAAGCATTGCAAACTTTACTGTTGCTTTAAAACTCAAGAATTTTGCAACAAAATTTACACTTACCACAGAACTCTCTTAAACATTCCCTATAACGCTTATCCTGTACTTGGCCGTGGGAGGCCTGGAGCCTATCCCAGTGGACTTTGGGCACTAGGCAGGGTACACCCTAGAGCGGATGTCAATCCATCACAGGGCACACATACACATGCATGCATACACTCACTCACACATTAAGGGCAGATCCCAATTACCCTCACCTGCATGCCTTTGGGAGGAAAGTGGAGCACCCAGAGGAATCCCACCCAGCACAGGAAGACGCATAGAGGCCCGAAGGTGAAGGTGCGAGGTGAAAGTGTTATCCACTTCACTTGATAATTCAAAAGTCATTAATTAGTATGTGTTTGTACCTTATAATGGAAAAATTTTGCACTGGGTTGGCATATCTGCCATGGAGTAGGGTGTACTCTACCTTGTGCCCCCAGCCTCATGTAACCCTACAGACAGACAGAAGACAACTGCTATAGGTAAAGAAAGAATAGGATGTAAACAGTTTCTCATTCTATTTGTGAAATTTGGATGCTCTGACGGTATGCATAATTCCCAGTCATAATCGTGGTTTAGTGTATTCTACAGTGTATGTACTCTATTTCTAAAATCACAAACTATACACGACGTGTAGATCATGAAATAGCATCTGCTTTTTTTTTTCAATTAGGACAGCCTAAAAAGAAAAACCCTATAGTGTCCAAATTACCCAGTCATAATTAAGCCATATGTGCTTCCCTCTCACTTTTATGAAGGAGCGATAATTGCGAATGCAAAAAATGGATATAATACCTTCTTCTCTATTAACGTCCTGGAGAGACCTCTGTGTAAATATCAGCATAAGAGGAAAGAAAAACCAGTTGATAGTATTTTGTCAAGTAGACTTCACAACCTCTCCTGGATCATGGACTGAAGAGGACATCGGCTCGAAAGCGGTGAGTCGAGTGCAACGGCAAAGTAATAAAAAAAGACATAAACTAAATAAAAATTCAAATAGCGAAGGATGAAATGCCAGCACGCTCTGGACCACCTGAGATAAGAGGGTGTCAGGGTGGGGAAATATAGGAACACAGAAAGAGAAAACAACATGAAAAACGAAAGAGAAAAGGAGAGGCTGTAAGAGAGATACTGGAATAAATGGATGTGGTGCTCGATGCAGAAGCCGCGCCGTACATCTTCCCTGTTCTCCTCGCTTCTTCTCCCTCTCTCCATCCCTCCTCTTTCGCTCCTCTATCTCTCCCTCTGACTGATAAAGACAAATGTTGTGGAGGCCTATCATTTCTGCGCCGGTGCCCCCGAGGCCCGCGGCGTCATATTTCTCTCTTTCGCGTGTTTGATGATGTGATTTTGTTTCCACACTGCAATAGATTTGTCCCTAATGGCTCTATTTACCCATGATCCACCTTAGCTCCTTTCTACAGCCCCTTATTTACCCGTTCTTTCTCTTCGTCTCGCTGTCTCTCCCAGCTTGCGATCGAGTGTCTCGTTGGGTTTTTTTTTTTTTTTTTTTTTGGATGGCTCTACCATAATATTCAACCTTGTCCTATGTACAGTAGAGGTCACACTGACCCAGGTTAACTTCTGCTATATTACGGAAAAAGATCGATATAAATAAATAAATAAATACTTTCTTTACTGAAATATAAATTCTAAGCAAAGTTTCTCGCGGAATGATTGATGTTTAGAGCTATTTTTCATTTTAACAGAAGCTCTGAAAGTAGTTTGGGCTGTAAGGTAAGTTACCGGTGTACTGTACTGTATATATCAATGTTTTTGCTTTAATGCTTTATTATATGTCCAGTAACTATTTACACTAGACATGTACAGTACATGCTTTACATAAACTGACTCAACAACTTGCTGATGTGGCAAAGTATTATAAGTACACTTGGAATGAGTCTCCATCTGTCAGAAATGAAGTTTAATGTAATTTATATTTTTGATGCAAGAAAACCTTTAGTTTATAAGTAATTAGTAAGTTTATTATTTATATGAAAACCAAGAAAAAAAGTTACATTGAGTAAACAATTGTTTTTTAACTGGATACAATCAAGATAGAAAGTTTTCTCAGTTCACTGGAGTCATAATCGTATTCTCCTGCTCCACGTCTATGAAGTTGGCCCCCCAGGAAATCCTTTAAATGCCCAAACATAAGGAAATGGCTTAAAGCCCAGCTGTGTTCCTATAATGTGAATTATAATGCCGAGTGGTTTTCGTGATGATTAGGTGTACATTTTCCAAACATATGTCTCTTCCGCAAGCTGGCGACAAATTATCAGTCAGTTTTTACGGATCAGGTTTCATCTCACTGCATGTTCATGGGAACGCCTGCAATGGGCTCCAATAGGCTCCACCTTGGCCAGGATTGTCATTCATGGTCTTATTTTAAACTTATTGACTCCTCCATTCATGAGAACATTCATCGCAAGTCCTGGTTTGACTTGAACACCCTTCATAAATATATAACACATAAAAAAAAATGGTATTGTTTTCTCTTTTAAACCATTTTTATACTCTTATTTAATCAGTTTTATTAATACGTTTCAAGAGTTCTACTGTGCAGTATGTCTAATTAGTTTGGATTTGTACATTTGGACATGAGCTGATGTAGAGGAGGGACAAGACTAGCGATGTTAATGCTTAATCATTGATCAATTTATTCGCATGAAATATTTAACCAATTAAAAATGTATTAACCGGTAATGTTTTGCAGAATGTTTCTCTGTAGCTCATATATCGAATAACTTGTAAACACATTAGGGCTTAGTTGTAGCTCAGTCAGTGCACAATATATTCTATTATGTAGCCTTGTTTTTGCATGAGAACATAAAGACAAGCGCAGTACTTTAGAATTTTTTTGTTTTTGGGTCTCATTAATTTGTGTTGCATTACTAAAGAAAGGATTGTGCTGCTTGAGCTGTTTAAATAAACCTTAAACAAAGAAAAGTGCATTTTGTCAACATTGATTAATCAATTATTGCTTGTTAACATGGTTGAGAAATGTCTGATTTGGATTTTTCGGGAAAAATTAATAAAAATAAGAATACACGATGATACGAAGATGTTTCAGTTTTCCTTGGTGCATCATCTAAAAAAAAACAACAACAATGACCTACATCTGACTTTTGCTCGGCACACACGTTAAATTTATGGCTTACATCATTGTAGATGAATGTAAGAACTAATCATGGTTTCAACCAGTTCTATTAATATTAAACAGGTTAACAGTAAATTCTACTGCGTTATGAGCCTGCAGAGTAACTGCAGACACACAAATCACAATAATGTGTTCAATTCACGTCCCAAAAAGAAAATAAATAAATGTAATAAATATATTTTCTTTTAAATCACACAACCTTCTCCTCCAGGAGTATACTGACATTTCTGGGATTATTTGCTATTATTTATTTATCAATCTATGTATTGTGTCCTCTTCCACCCACGCCGTCGAGGGACCTCTGTGACTTCTGATTAGCAAAAATAACAATAAATGCAATCACACAGACGGCGAGACAGAAATGTCAAAGGACAGGGATTAGTTAAATCAGAAAGGATTGAGAGAGATTTGATTTCTTTCTTTTTGAGAGATTTGCTTGGAATAAAGGCACATAAAATTCATTTCAATAAAAGGTAGTGGTTATATGTTTTTATAGGAACTTTCCCTGATCCGGTATCAGGTTATGTGTCTTTGTGTAAATATAAGCGACGTTATATCAAATAACACTGTGGGAATTGAAAAACTTGGCCAAGAACAAGAGACCTGGGCTTTATTTTTCTCTCATCATCATCTTTGCACAGCAGCTGCTTGCTGTGTGTGTTTCTTTTTTTTTCTTTTCTTTTTTTTTTTTTAGTTGAAATGAAAATTACTTTAGAGGCACAAAAGCAGAGGGTCTTGAGAGGCACATCTCTTTTTTTATCTTCTTTAAAGATACGCCTCTTAAAATCACATCATTCCTTTTATTTTAGTAGCAAGGGCTGATATTAAAGTCAATTCACACTCACACTCACACAACTGCATTTACATTTATTCATCTGGCAGCTGCTTTTATCTAAAGCAACTTGAAAGAGAATCGAAAGCCAGGGCAAGAACAAAACTGAGCAGCTGGTGGTTTTAGGGGCTTGATGAAGGTCCGGCATCAGATCTGTGACACTCATGTTGACGAGTTTTGCCAGCTTAGTAAATTTTGCTAGTAAATCTGATGGGTTTTTAGCTTTTTTTTTTTAATCCGACTCTATTTAGGAAAGAGCCTAGAGACAGATCTAGCCACTTTTGGAGCAGATGTTCACAAATCCAGTTCACATCACAGCTGCTAGTTCACCACTAGTGTGTAGAAACCTGACTGAGTTCCCAACAATGCCTTTAAACAACACTGGTACCAATAACTATTCACAGATTACCATTGTTCCCAGTGACCATTTTCTTAATACCGTTGTGCCCAATAACCAATCACTGCTGACCACTGTTCCCACAAACCAATCATTATACACCATTTTTGGTGACAACCAATCACTGATCACTATTCTTACCAATAACTAAATATTGGTCACCTGACCATTATTCTTCTAACACATAATCACTGATCATCTCTGTTCCCAACAATCACCAATCACAATGGTTCCCACCAACAGTCAATAACTGATCACCATACTGAATAATCTGATCACCATATAATTTCCCATCATCTTTGATCTGAATAACCATTTACTGATTATCATTGTTCGCAATGAACAAACACTGATAACTCCTGGGGTCCGTTCTTCATACGTCGCTAACTCAGTTAGCTGGATTTGATGTTGTGGATTTGTCCTGATCTTAGATTGTTTCGTTCTTCAAAGCGCTTCTTGCATTTGCTGTCATAGCAACATATCCGTAAGCTTGAACCTGCTGGGAAGCAGGTTTATTTCATGTAAACAGGATTTAGGCTGCGCTCCTGGCGGGCTATGATTGGTTCAAATGGCGAGGTCACATCTGATTGGTTAAAGAGCACAACTGACGCGGACTGACTGACATGAAAAAAGAAAAGTATCTTGCATATACATATACACATAATCACTATAAAATATTATATAAGAACATAAATCCATAAACCCTAGGCACGAGACAGTCGCCAAGACCATCAATACAAATTCTTGTATGATTTTAATTTTGTGACACATTTATTTTTCAGGGGTTTGTCATAAATATGCAAATAATTATTTATATATAATAAAAATTCATATTTTTTATAATGACAAATTGGACGAAACTAATTTTATTATAAAATAAACAATATAAAAGTACACATGTTGTATTTAAAATAAATATTAATAATAATATTTTTTCATATACAACATCTTTATTTTTATATTGCTTATTTTATTTTATTGTCTCATGTAATTTGTAATTTGTAAACTATTAACCTATGAATTTATGTTCTAATATAATATTTGATAGCGATTATGTAGGGGGGGGCAATCCATGGCAGGGGGGAATTTCAGCGCATAACACGTGTTACAAAATAAATTGAGCCGCTCTTTTGCCATTTCGTCAACCAATCAAAGGGCTTGTGATCAGTGTTTCTACTATCGATGCATATCGCCTTTTAAACCAACGCACAAATGCACAATAATCCTAGACAACTCAATCCAGCTATAACTGATCATCAACCACAGGTGTGCTCGAAGAACCAACTTAGCCAGATTGTAATTAGCATGATAATCTAACCTTAGGTGTGTCAGTTCATCTCGGATGTGTCAAGCGACGTACGAAGAACAGACCCCTGTTGTCCAAAAAAACAATAACATAAATAATAACATTATTATTCCCAACAACTAGTCAATGATCACAATTATTTTCAAAGACCAATTACTGACTGGAGCATAAGTGTCTCGGGCAGTTGAAGCTCTGGGTTGCTGATTGGAGTGTCAGAGTTTCGTGCCCCGCCACTGCTGGATTGCCACAAGTGGGCCTTTGGGCAAGGCCCTTCACCCCATGCTCATACAAAACAACTCTGTTGAAAGTCCCAAAGCCTGGATGAAAAATCAGGAGGGTTGGGTGTCAGGCTAGCAACTCGGCCAATAAAAACTGCCATTGTTTTAGAAAAGATAGAAGCCATCGCCCATTGTGCTCAACTAGTAAAGAACAAAGACTTGACCACAATTGTTGCCAATGACCAATCACTGATCACCACTATTGAACATAATCAATGGCCAGTTACGCACCACCAGAATCAACTGAGCAGCACTGATCTCACCAACAATCAATCACAAACTAATCACAATCATGTTTGTTCCCACTGCTTACCATCATTTGTCCCACCAAAGTACACCTTTCTTCTTTCATCACTTGGTGTTTTCTACAAGTAATAGAATAGACTTATTCTGCGCATCCATGTTTTCACTGTTTCCACTGGGTTAACTACCTACCTTTACAACGACCTAATGTGCCCCCTTCACCCACCTACATCACCTGTCTCAGAATGCTGAGAACTGCACTTTTTGTCATATTGAGTTATAGGCCTGTGTTCATAATTTGAAAAAAACATTCATTAATCGCAACGCTGTGCTCCCCTAGTGTACTGCAAAATCATCAATCAGCCTCAAAACTAGCCTCCTAGCCTCACTTGTCAGCTCTGTATGATCAGCATTGGCACTAAATGCTGGCTAAATGCAAAAAAAAAATTAAATAAAAAAATCCTTGATCAGCTCCTGTCTCTTGTTGTTAGCCATTTGGGCCTTTTTTTTTAAGATTAAGTATGGAACAATGTGCAACTGTATGAGCATGAGCATATACAGTATGTCTGTGATGCTAATTAAACAAATATTATTATCAGTGATAATATGAATTCTCAGAGTTTTAAAGTAGAAAAAACAACATCGAAACAACCACATTTCAAAATTATTCAAAAAACAGTTTATCACAAGAAAAAGATTCTTCTTGCTTTTTTATTGTGAGACATAATAAACAATCATGAGCATTAGAAACAAATTGCGGTCAGATGATTATTTAAGTTGGATAGGACTGCAATGGCACATCGTTGTAATCAGTTAGATCAATTACATAAATACAGTATGTCGCCTTTTTTGAAGTGCGTCGATGTGTCACAATTTTTTATCATTTTTTCCTACCCTTCCCAAATTTCCTACCAGTAGCAGAAATTTATAGCTACATCAATTTGCGCTACTTTCTCAATAATTTAAACTACATACCTGTAGTTTTGAATGGTTATAGCATTGTAAAAATATGGTATAGTTTTTACAGGGGTAACATTTTTTGAGATACCGGCAGCACATTGAAACATGTTTAACGGTGTCAGAATATAATATATATTACTTTAAAACTGGTAGCAGGTTTTGACACAATGATTAAATGGTATCCATCAATCCACTAGTCGACTGTTCAATTAACCATGCTAATTAAAATGTGCAATAAAAAACCCAAACAGTTAAAAAAAAAAAAACTTTCATACAGTATGTGAATATTAAAGCACAAGTTACTTAGAGCAGGAGGCATAATTTTATGGGTGGGCAAAAGCAGCTAAATATGACATATTGTTGGGTTTGCCCGTGTCCGGTAAGTATGGGTAGGGTGATTTTAAAGAATGCTGGAATATTAGATTTTATTCCCAAAAAGTTGAACCCAGTCCTCCGACATATTTGACTACTTTTAAGAAACACCTAATAAAATAGTATCTCAAACATATAACAAGCGTCTCAAAAATAAACACTACAACATAAGAAAATGCTTGAATAAAAGTCAAAATGTTTAAACATCAAAGTTCTGATTATTATTTATTCCCTAGTTAATAAATAAATAAAGGGTTAATCATCAAAACAGAATTATTACTAGATAATAGCTAATAATAACTAATAATAAAATTGATTTATATATATATATATATACACATATATATACACACACACACTGTATGGTATGGTAAGCATATATAAAATTACAGATAAAGATAGTGCACCCCTAATAAGGGCTATAATTTCCACACTACTGATGATCATGGATAGTGAAGGGAGTAGTCAAGGTAGAAATAAAAACTCCATGTAGCACCTAGTGCTCTTTTTCTCAAAGGAAGATTCTCTGATGATCCTTACAGCATATGTTTGCTCTTCCAAGTAGAACCTCATTAGATAGTTAAAACTACTCATTAGAGCGAATCTAATGATTTTTTAAAAGTGTTGCCAAGTAAAAGAGGACCCTACTGCCCTTTCCTCTTCACGAGTCCCTGAGGATCCACAGCACAGCAGGGACATAAACCAGACATCAAACTGCTTTCTTTTGTAAATATTACCAAAAAAAAAAAAAAAGAAGATCAAAAATATTTGATGAATGCAGTTAGTATGTAGTCAGCGCTGCTATTTCACTATTTTGCTACTACATTGATGTTGCATTAAATGCAGCACTTTACAATGATCTTGTTGACTTAGTCTAACTAAAAGCAAGTGAAATCCTCAGATATTTTATAAAACCTTATTTCGAACCCTGACCTCTCTGACTGATGGAAAACATAATGCCATATTGTCGCACCAGTGCGATTTGCAAAGCGAAGTCAGGATGCAGAACATTCTTTGGCAATGAAGGCACTTTCCAAATGAGCTGCATGCTAATGAGACGCATTAGTGAGACGCGCGACGGAATGAGCATTCGAGTCAGTCTTCGGTCTACAGCCGCTGATTCCGAGCTTAAAGGCCAGCGTAATAGAAGCGCTCTCGACGCAGGCGTGTAAATACACTCCCGAACACTTTCGCCTTTTCTGCTCGGATCAATAAAGTGCCTTTTAAACCGTCTAGGGAAAAAATGTCCAATATGTTTAGCTGAGCCATGCTGCATCTCCTAACAAAATAGACCGATGTGGTAATGAAACCTCCTCCCTCACCTGTGTGTCCTGGTTTAAAAAAAAAAAAAAAACACACACAGTATAAAATCCTAAGCCTGCAATAAAGCACTTAGACATAATTCATCCTAATTACTGAAGAAGAAAAAAACTGCGTTGCGGACGAGAGTGCCATTTCAGGCAAACTTTCTGCTCTTCGTCTAAAAAATAGACTGAGTGAGGTTTTTTTTTAAAAAAGGAAATAAAAAGTACGAAGCCGAGTGGAACAACTAATTAAGAATTTGTGGTGTACAGAGCAAGGACGGAAAGGTTGTCTCATTAGAAGAAGGCGCCTGGAATGTAGGACATCGCCGCAATGAGGAAATTTTCTATCCCGACCAACAAATAGACACAAATAAAACTCCAGCCAGGTGGAGGATGAGATGTTTCGTCTCCTGATTGACACCGGCTCCATCGCTACTCCACTGGACTATCGATTTTTTTTTTTCCCCCGCTACTCTATTTAAGCTCTCCACGTTGCACGCCTGTCTCTATCTCTATCTCTCACTCTCTCGGCAGACAGGAGAAGACGATGGAAACTTCAGCCACTATAATCAGTTTAAAAGGTCATGCACTCTAAATTTTTAATTAGCTTTAAAACAAGAAGGCCTCTCGCTGAGAGCGAGGAGGTGTAGCGGGCAATCAGGAGTGACAGCGATCAGGAGCCGAACACTCACTCTGATCTAACCTGATGAGGTGTCAGGCAGGAGACGCTGATTGAAGAGAGGGAGCATGTGTGGTGTGAGTGTTAGATTTTTCTAGCGTCCTGCCGGATACTGCTGGAGGGTTGGGAAGAAGTTAGAAAAGTTGCAGACTTCCATTAGTTTAGAACTTAATTAAAGGGCGATAGAGAAAAATTATTGTTCTGTGTACAAGCCACAAACTCCATGGACAAAAAAAAAAAAAGCATTAATGGATAATGGTTCGCGCGGTCACCTGACACTTCCAGGCTTGGGGGGTCGAATCTCTGGTCTTTGTCCCTGGAGTTGGCATGTTAGTGGGTTTCCTCTGGGTCCTCTAGGAACCTCTGTCAACATTTAAGTCAACTTTCACACACTACAGGCAATTTGGGAATGCCAAATTAACTTATCTGCATGTCTTTGGACTGTGGAAGGAAACCAGAGAACCCAGAGGAAACACTCCAAACTTCCCCCCTGAACATGCAAAATTCCCGACACTGGAATTAAACCCAGGACTTGTGCAAGGCAACAGTGCTAAGCCGCAGTAGGTTAACTGGCAGTTGTGTACAATTAGGTATGTGAGTATATATGCTTGTGTCCGGTGATGAGTTGGCAGCCCATCCAGGGTGTATCTGCCTTGTGCCCTGAGATACCTGGGATAGATTTCAGGTCCCCAAAACTCTACACAGGACAGGTGGTATATACTCACTCATCGTCTATACCGCTTTATCCTGTATTCAGGGTTGCAGGGGCCTGGAGCCCAGGAGGCTTAGGCTTAAATCCCAGGAGGCTTAGGGCACGAGGCGGGGTACACCCTGGATAGGGTGTCAATTCATCGCAGGGCACACATTCTTACACTCACTTATACATACACTACGGGCAATTTGGGAACACCAATTAGCCTAATCTGCAGGTCTTTAGACTGTGGGAGGAAACCGGAGAAGAAGGAGGAAACCCATCAAGTACAGGGAGAACATGGATACTCCAGGCACACGGAGACAAGGATGAAGCCTGGCTGGGAATCAAACCCGGACCCTGGAGGTGCATGGTGACAGGGCTAACTAATGCACCACCGTGTCGCTAAGGTGGTATATAGCGCTGCACAATTTATTCGCATCAAAATTAAAATCGCAATATGGACATGTGAAATTGTTTAGACTAGTTTGTTAATAATTTAAGTAGCTGTATATTTTTCCAATAATTTTGAGGTGTTAAATAAATATTGGCAAACATTGCCTTAATTAATATATTTTTTTGCCATTAGTTGGTGCTAGCCTAGATAAATACAACTGAATAAAAAAACTTTTCCATGCTTGTCTACCAGCTTTTCAAAATGCTGCAAGTGCATCACGGGTTCGTTGACCAGAACCAACCTATCAGCTTCACCCTCTCCGTCATCCTGAATCAATTAGTGTAATTCTCCGTGTTTTTTTTTTCACGCTTAAAGGATAATGTGCACCCTAGCATGGCATTTTTATACAGTAATAAATTTTTATTATTAATATAAATTTAGTAGCAGAGCAATGCACGTAATAAGAACGTGAGTTGCTGAACACATTTGAGCATTTTTGCTTACATTTTTAGACGCAACATGTAAAGGACTCCTTAATAGTTGCATGTCGCAGTTTAAATAATAGCAAAATAATCGCAACATTAATTTTCTCATTACATTGTGTAAGCAAGTGGTATAGATGAATGAATGTCTGGATGGATGGATGGACTGATGGATGGAGTATTTAGGTTTTAACTGGAGGTTGGTCTAATATGGACCAGCACTGTCTAGCACAGCAATGTAATCAATCCCATCGATTTATAATCACCGAAACATGACACAGTTACACTATACAACTTTTATAATCTTGGGATCGTGATTGGCTGTTACACATTTCTCAAAGATATGGGACATTTTCCACGTTCTGTCACCTAGAGAGATATTTGCCCAGGTACGCCTGATCCTCTAACCTTGATCCTCGCATTTGTAAGACAAACATACTGTAAGTATATGAACGCATGTAACTGACTGTTAACATGCGCTAAACAATAAAAAAACTCATTATCCTCCGAAGAAGCATCTCATATCATCTCTCTTTACTTTCCTAGCCTTTTTCTCTCATCATAACGAGGCCTCTAAGACTTCTTAACGCCCCCTCCCCCCCTTTGAATATGCAAATATTATTCTAATCTTAATAGTATTTGAGCAGAAAAAATTCGTTCTGCCAACACTAATGTGCAAAGAAAAAAAAAATTAAACAAACTGAAAAAAAGTTTGAAAGCTTACTGTAAAATCTGCAATCTCTTTCCAAAGTAAGGGAAGACTATCAGATCTGTCTGTATGAGCCTTAACCTTGCGAGACAAGCCGCGTGTGGTTTATAACACGCGCTGGAACGTGAAGCTCATACACAGCAGGAACCTGCCACTTGCACTACAAAATCAGGGAATTAGCTCTCTTTGATTAAAACGGCTGACTGCTGTTGGCGCGCAATAAAGCCGAAGAAAGAAATGTCTAATTAACCGACGCTCGCCATCGCTTAGAACAACCTTGACATGACGTGAAAAAAGTAGGCTAAGCTATTCATTATGCCTGCGTCTCCTATCAAAGAGCGAAAAAAAAGAAGAAAAAAAAAAGAAAACACACACACACAAGAAACAGCTAAGTTAGAGCACAAGATGATGAAACCGGCTTGCAAACCATTCCCAGAAAAAAAAAAACAATGTGGGCGTTCGAGCATCAAGAACATTTCAGCCCGTAATGTGTCTATTTGACAAAATAGGTTGGGTTTTTATAAGCTTTAATGATTTACGCTACCAGTTAAAGAGCGCTAAGGCCTAGGGGTTCTATTGTCTCCGTCTCCCTGGGCATCTAGATACACGTCGTATAAAAGTTAAACAAGTAATGATTCATTCATTATCCGTTTGGCCAAGGGAGCTCAGGGTACGAGGAGGATCACACACCATGGGAAAGTTGGACACATATAATACTATAATGTCTTTTCAGGACACATGTATAAGAGAAGAAAATAGAGTATTTAGAGGAAAGACACCGACCGCTGGGAGAACGGGCAAATTCCAGTCCCACAGGTACGCGAGACTCAAGCGCTACGCTAAGCCGTATCGATACGCTTCCCTGTGTCCCTACGTGTCCCTATGTGTCCCTACCGATCCGGAATGATTGATTTCAGCCTGGGTGCTCTGTATAATCTCTGATTCCAGCTTCCTAACAAGCACTGATGAGAAGAACTTCACTGTACTTTACATGGCTGCCTTTTCACCTTTGTTTTAAAAAGTCCTGAAGAGAAGAATAGGCCTTTTAAAACGCATCGGGATGATGGATGTTTTGGAATTTTAAAACAGTTGCTGTGGTTTACATCACCTACAGTACACCGCGTCTTCACTGCGAGGCTGTTAGAAGGGAAAAAGGAAAGAAAACTAAGAGTGCGTTCCTGCAGGAGATCCTGAAAGAGACAGCTTTTCACCTTATATGCCGTGATCTCATCGTTACTCGTCATAACTCTTAAAAAAGACAAAGACGTCATTTTCTGACATAAGTTCCTTGCTTTTCAACACAGTCGTAACAAGCTTTCGTATTGCCCTTATTTAAATGTTTTAGGCCAAAATGTGAGCCAGGAATGCACTGCCGTCTTCCTTTCCACTCCCTTTCCTTCATTTATTCTTGAACCCACCATCATTTTCCCTTTTACTTCCATCGTATGTCCCTAAATTCCCACCTTTCTTGCCTTCCTCCCTCCTTTTCTATCCTTTTTCTTTCTTTTTCCTCTCTTCCTTATCCCCATTCATCCTTTCATACTTCCATTCTTATTTCCTCAGCCATTTCCCTTCCTCATTTCCTGCCCTCCATCACTTCCTATTTTTTCCTTCCTTCATCTTTTTCTTATCTTTGTTTATACCTAACTTCCATCCCTTTTTTCATGTCCTTCCTTCCTTTTTAGCATCCCTCCCTTCCTTTCTTTCCTTACTACACTTTTTCCTACCTTGATTCTTGTCCCTTTTTTATCTCATATTTATTCTTTCATCCCTTCTTTGCTTGCTTTATTTAAGTCCTTTCTACTTTTTATTTATCCCCTTCTTGTATCTTTCTTAACTTTTCCTTTATCTTATTTTCCATCTTTCTGTTCTTCCTTTTGGTGTCATTTCCTTCTATCCTTTTCAAAGGTTTTTCCCCTTTCAGACCATTTTGACTTTATTCTATCCTTCCTGCTTCCTTCCATTTTTACCTTCCTTTCTTCCCTTCTTTATTTAAAGCCTCCCTCTTTCTTTCTCTTTCCTTTCTTCCTTCCATCCTTCTTTCCTTTGTGCCTTTCATCCTTTCCTGCTTTTTATTCTTTCATCTTATTTCATCCATTCCATTCATTCCTTTCTTTATTTAATTCTTTACTTATAGCCTCCCTTTTTTCATTCCTTTCTTTCCTTCATTCCCCTAAACATATAGATAAAAATAATGTAAATATTTTTACTCAGTGCAGTAAAACGTTGAAAAAATCCGTCCTTGCCTTTAATATTGTTCAACAAACACACAAATAAGCACCATGGAATAAAGCTGAAAACTCTTTCCTCTATCTTTATAATCAGTGTTTTATATCACCGTACTGGTCTGCAGAGCACAAAGTGTGTGTGAAAATCAGCGCTCTTTCCCTTCTCAGGTCTTTGATGCTCTGCTCTTGAGGCAGACGGATAAATCAGTTACTCCAGAGAACCATGACATCCCCTCGCTGGACTAAAACCAAAAACCAAACCACAACCACATCCACCAAAGCAAAAAAAATCATATCACATCCATGCAAATACATTTTATTTAATTTTTTTTTTTTTTCATCAGTTCAAAGAGAGAGTGTGCTGCGCTTTGATGGTGGCTCATCCGCTGCAGCAGATTACGTAACGACAGAATTTCTTTAAGAGGAGCGCTCTTCTCTTATACTTTCTCCAGCAGTCTTCCTCTTAGATGTTGTAGCATGAAATCAAGAGGAGTCTAAATAAATGAGCACGCTGCTAAATAAATGAACTTTTCAGAGGGAAGAAAATGTAATTAAAAATAATTGTAAAAAAATAAATGTATAATAATATTAATAAAAATAATAACTAGCACCACCAAGAATATAAAATGTAAATAAATAATTGATTCAGCAATCAACAAAACAAACTGTTTTCACTTCTTTAAAACTAACCTTTACTAATCTACTGCATATAACATTTTGTTTGTTCTGTTTATTTTTGAACATAATCCTTATCTTTTTATTATTTTATTTTGATTTAATATAATTTTATTTTAATTTCAAATTATTATTTATCTATGGCACCTGCTGAGCATATTTGTTATCATTTAGTTTTTTTGTTTTACTTAAAATAATCTATTATTATGTATATACTGTACATTATTTATTTATTTATTTATTTATTTATTTATTCATATGGCCTTTCTAAACAAGTTAAAATCATGTTCATTGCTAGAAAATAACAGTGCCGTTTTTATTTCGCATTACATCATTCTGCATTTTAATCTTCCTCAACAAACCCCCATAGACTTCCATTATAAGTACATTTCTTTTCTCAATACAGACAAATGTGCCAAATACACTAAAGACATAAAAAATCCATAAGCATTCCTTTACTTCCTCTCTTTACAGATATTCTCCCTCTGGGCATGACGTAAACCCCCAAGCTTCTCTGTCACGCTCTCGGTGCTATGCTGTCTGACCTCTAGACTAGAAAATAACCTTCAGCTTCCACTTTCTGGCCACACAATAAAAATCAACAAATAAATGCCCCATTTCATTGACTTTCTAAAAAAAAAAAAAAAAAAAAAGTCTCAACTGTACTCCCAGAGTTTATGGCTATAAGTGAAATGGAGAGCTGTGTCCAACCCCGAAGATTTCCAGGTCTGTTATTAGAGGTGCCGGATCAATAAGACTGGGAAGATATTTCACAGGAAACCAACTAAAAGGACTCGGTAATGTGTGGCTGAAACTCAGAGACACTTTAGAAAGGTCTCGACCTTTTTAGTCTGCGTATTATGATCCTGCACCGAATCGATGCGGGGAATTTAATAATGCAGGCCTCGTTTTTAAAAATATCTGAGTCTTTTGTTCTTGGACGGGAAAGTGCGAGGGACGTGTGTGCACTGGAATGGGCTACTTGTGCATTTTTTTACACCAGTTGCCTCAGGAGCTTCCGATGACGATCGCCTTTAAAAAGGACACGCAAGATGTCAACAGACCCCATAGTTTATTAATAAAATGTATCGTATGCACCAAAATTTGTTGACAATATTCTGACTATTATTCGTTTCCTTCAGATTTTTCGAAGGGGCCAGGTTGTTGGTTGATCCGAGGGTGGACTTTTCCAGGGACAAATAAGTAGGATTCTTGAAACACCTCTTTCTATTGTTAACAAAGTTGTTGCTCAATTTAAAGAAAAGATTAAAACATCAAAGATGTCTTAGTGATCAAGTTATTACTCCTAAAGCCACTAATTAAAGGTCAACAAACTATTAATAATGTATTAATAACTAAGCCATAATGCATAACATTTATTATAAAACTGCAGGTGTCTATTTAATTTTTGCAGACCTTTATATGCAAGAATGTTTAAACAGTTTCACAGCAAAATGAGATAAATCAAATTTTGGGGCTTTCTCATTTTCGATAAATGCAGGCACATCTTGGTCTATAACAAAACATTCTAGTCAAAAATCTCTACAGTGAAACTGGTAAAAATAGTGATAGTAATACATACAAACTAAAGTTTATCGTTAGAAAATGAACAAAAGTCTTTGTATTGTTAGTAATATTTCTCATAATCTTCAATAAACGTTTTAAAGAAAATGGTTTATAAAATAAAATGAAATTCAACCAACGTATTATTGATACTAAATGGCATTTATAACATGGCCATAAATACAACTGTAGACTGATTAGTCCATTGGGACAAAACTGTTGCATGTGAAGTTATAGCGTTTCACAAAATCATAATAAATTTGTCACCTGTGACTCAAAGAAACAAAGCACAAAATACGCAAAGCATGCTTCATCATGTTTGATCATGTCATCATACCTTTGAAGTTTCTGTCGCTACTACTAGAGACGCAATATTTCAAAACAGGACTAGCTAAGATATTTCCCGCTTCACCATGAGGCTGTGTGAGTGATGCAGCACCTTTACTGCAACATGGAGTTTCAACATGAATTGAGACACCTCTGGACGCCTACAGTACGTGATGCAAAATGTGCTGTATATGGTTTAAAACACACAGACATGTGCAATGATGTAAACAGAAGAGATAATGAGATCAGAGCTCTGTCTTTTGTATGGTTTAACATTGGAGCTCACAAATCCAAAAGCTTTAGCTTCGACATAAACTAGATATGCATTGATGCTGATATTGGTTAAAACCGATCTTGAGGTTAAATAGGAAGAATTACAACAATTTCCTACAATACAAGTAAACTGCACTGCATAATGTTTAAACAGTACCTTTAACAGAGAGCATGAGCATCTGTAAACAAAATGTCGATGACCGTGACGATCAACGATTAGAAAACTGCACCTCAAGGAGGTAATCGGAGCGCTATAACGGCGGTTTAGGTTTAAACACAGACAGCTAAAGGCTATGACAGGTCGCTTAGGAAAGGTTCGGCTATCCGACACAGTGTGTACGCTGAGCATTAAGGGACGACACAAACACTCAGTATGAATTTACGAACAGATGACTGTGTTAACATCTGACGAAAGGTCAGCCTGCCTGAGTTGTTATGAAGCATGGAAGAATCAGTGTACGTGTGAAAGAGAGAGAGAGAAGTACACTGACAGGACCAAAGAGACATCCCAGCAGGAACCCTAACCCTAGGTGACCGCTGTAATTCGCCCGAAACGACGTCACGATGGCATTCAATGATGTGACAAAGTTTACGAAACAACTAAACTAAAACCTTTATATAGAGTGTTTATGTCTATTAATACGCATTTGCACAACGTCTGACCTCATCCAGGGTCCCTTAAGTTTCTAACTGCGTTTAGAATTCTGCTTAGAGACTGGGATGGACACAATGGCGTGTGGATCTCATGTCACTCATCTCTTAGTGTTGTCATGTCATTTTCTTTTGGAACAATTTCCATGAGGTGCATCCAAACGCTATACGGTTTACAGTTTGTGTGGCACAAATTATCACGTGTACGCATTTAAAAGGCTCACTAGATGCCTTGATGGTCAGTGTTCCCGCTGCCGTAACCGGAGTTGGTGCCCCACTTCATTTTTGCAGCACTCTGTTAGGGACGTGAGTTATACTGTTTTCCGATGTTCTTTTGTCAAAGTCATTGCGCCAATGTTGGCAGCGTTGCCAATTTAACCTCACCATAAAGTTTTGACGACCATAAACTCCATTATTAATGAATATAGGAAGAAATAAAAATTAGGAAAGACCATGGAAATAGAAGGTGCATCCAAACTCGTGACTGGTACTGTAGTGTAGGCCTGTAATCAGAGTAGAGCTACTGTAAGTGCATGCAGAGAAATAAATACGGCTGAATGCGTTAGACCTTAGAATCAAGTGCATTGTGTGCATCCAGTGCCAATGCGTAAATACCTGTTTAAGTACTCTTTATGGAAAGCCTATTAGGTTTCATTATTACTCAATTGTTGTTTTCAATTTTTATTATTTTGGAGTGTGTGTTAGGTTTTGGGGTTTCGTTTTTTTTCATGCATCCATACAGTCCAAAACATGAATTTCAAGGGGACACTTAAACTGAATTCACAATGCACTTGATTCTAAGGTCTAATTCAGCTATTTTTAAGAAACTGAGTATCTGTTTGAAACGGTTTAAATAACATTTATGTCTATAGTTCATCCATTGACAGTTTGCAGTTGTCCAATTTCAAAGCACACACACTTTGAAGCATCTCTTCTCTGCATGCACTTACAAGAGCTCTACTATAAATACATGAATGAAGTTTAGACGCACCATCAAATTCCATGGTCTTTTCTCATTTTTATTTCTTTCTTCATTCATTCTTAAATGCTCTGATCTGAGGTGCTGTCAGTTGGACATCTCTGAGGCTGGTAATTTTACTTGAACTTGTTGGTCTTGGTTTCCTGAGAAGGTCTTCATGAGGGCCAGTTCCATAATGGTGCTTGATGGGTTTTGCAGATGCACTTAACAAAACCGTTCTTGTAAGACCTCCATGTCTTAGAATAGGGGTAGCTTAGTGGTTAAGGCTGAACTATCCCAGGTTTAAATCCCACGACTACCAAGTTGAGCAAGGATCTTAACTCTCAACTGCTCACATGTGTAATGAAACACAAATGTAAGTCACTCTAGATGAGCCAAAATGTTATGTAACAATGACAACTGATGCATGTGTTATTTCATAGTTTTAAAATCTCCAGTATTGTTCTAGAATATGGAACACTTAATTAGAAAGTGTGTCCAAACTTTTGACTTTAACCATGTCTAAAAATGTGAATTTTATTTTTACATCCTTTGCCTTCTAGCTAACTTACAGTAAAGTGAGCAGCATACAAACTAAGCCTGAAAGTTTAAAAAGAAAAAAGAAATGCCCTATATTTGCTTTAACAACTTCCTTTCCTCGTTGGAAGGAAGCCATATTGTGGCCGTGTTTAAGTTGCATTTCACACCCTGCAATCAATTACTGCACTAAACGGGAGAAAGGAGCTAGCTAACAGCAGCTGCGCGAGTCTCCGGGTAAATGCCTAATGGAAAATACATTACACCAAAAGACAATAGGCTTTGTGTATAGGCCGACATTGATTTAGACTGTTTTAAAGGCCCGGAACAAAAGCAATTTAAATAAGGTAGCAAACATGCTTTGCGGTGCTCATTTACGCCCGTATCTCCCGGAGAGTTAAGCCCAAACTTAAAGGGATGTAAATAAATGAGCGGAGCTTTTGATAGGGACAGCCTGGGCATTTTAAGGAGGATATACACTATTTAGCTCTTAAAAAAATGCTGAGAGTAGTATTCTTTTATATCTCTGTGCCGAGGCAGATCCGTATAAAACTGCTCCCTCCGACAGGATTTAAAAACAACTCGACATAGTAAAAACTGTGGCTCCTATTTAAAAAGAAGTGCCTTGTTTTAAGCATACAATTTGACTCTAACTGCAAGAAAATAACACTAAAGATTAAAGCTTCAATGATGGGAGAGTCGCGCCGACTCTCCCATCATTGAAGCTTTAATCTTTAGTGTTTAAAGATCTTATCGGGACTAACACAGGTATCTTATCGGGACTAACACGGGTATTGCTATTTGTCAGATTTATTAGCTGGTGTTATTCAATAATTCTATTTATTACTGCGCTATTGACTTCTTAATACTGATTGGTCAGAAGGTGTTGATTTATTAAAAGTGTGGCTTTACACAACAACAATTGATTTTTGAGCTCCGTTCTCGGGTACACTGCGCAATTACAATCTCCGATACATCAGATGGCAGCATGCACCTACTTGGTTTGTAAGCTGCCATTAAACAAAGAGAATTAGAGAACAAAGAAGTTAATCTTCGCTTATGTATAACATTATTGATATTTAAAAAAAAATGTGAAGATTAACACTATCGCGTGCCTTCCTCCTTTATCAGCTATGGCAGTGGAGGGCGAAGGATAAGACTGGCGCATGCCATGTGAACAAGAGATTTTGGACACAGATGGAACTGATGGCATCATGTCTAAAAAGCGATCTCCTTCCATTCTCAGGTACGTTTGGCTTCCATATCTGATTTGATCCGAGTACCATGTACCATTTCCTAGACCACCTTTTCCAGCGGACTCGGTGCAGTTCCCAAGCACGGAACAATTGTGTTCTCACTTATCAAAATGAACCAATCCCTAATGTGAATATGCCCTAAAACTTTCAGAAAAGAAGGTGTGTATTGTTTGTTGAAAAGTCCCATTAATGATGGCGTGGCCCCTGTGTCCCAGGAAAGGAGTTGTGTCCTTTGTGTTTAACCGTCCCAGTGAAGGAGATGTGGCCTCTGTGTATTATACTTCCAGGACAGGAGGCGTGACCTTTGTTTCTAGCAGTCTCAGTGATGATGGTGTTTTCTCTGTCTGATCCTGAACAAAGAGAGGCATGGCTTCTATGTCTAAAAGTTTCATTGAAGAAGTGTGGCCTCTGTATCCCAGGAAAGGAGGCGTGGCCTAGAGGCCTAGTTAATTACAGTTAATGAGAGGGGTGGATGCATGACCCATGCATCAGCCAGACTGACCCCCTCTTTTAAGGGCAACTATTTTTTAAATCGCATTACAACATATTTTGTCATGTTCCACAGCTCCAATAATATACTTACACAATCATTTTGTTTTATCGGAATGTGATGTCGATATAAACATCCTGCAAAATGTGGCCGATTGCTATTCTCACTTTAACATGCCTTTCCTCTAGCTAAGGCAGATCATCCTATTATAACAACGTCAAGTCATTTGTAATAACAGTTTCACCATGTTCTCACAATGTTCCCAGGTAGACCGAAACGAACACTGGGAACCCTTCGTAAGCACAAGGTTACAGCTGGAGGTGTTGTCGTAGTGCTGTAATAATGTTCAAAGACATTGTTTTTAGGTCATGAAAGTGTTATATTGGGAGTGTTCCAATCTAAATCAGTATTGCATTCACAATTGCACTGTTTTCTAAATAAAAGCCTAAACTATGGAGCTCCTCGTGGCTTAGATTAGCAATTCGTGAAAGGCGGATGACGGTTCCTATGTGACGTGTAAAAATCATAAAAATGTATAAGCAGTCGAGTTTCTTGGGAATAAATCCGATCAGAAGGCATTATCAGAGAGGCGGGAGTTTAAACCTTATGAACCGCGATAGTTCTTAGTATTCACTTCGGGTAGAAAATGAAAGATTTAATACAAGTAGCCTTGATACAGAGAGAAGGCCTTTCGCGCTAATTTGATTAAGTCCAACCCCGGCACCTGCAGTACATACTAGCATGTTTGAAAAAAAAAAAAAAAAAAAAGAAGAAAATTAGCAAATCTTTAGCTCTCTCTCCGATTTTGGGTTATTTATTGAAGCGTGGTTAGTGCGGCAAGGCCATATTTACAAGGAGAAGTGCTTAAGACAGTAATTAATCCCGAGCTCCATCAGGGGAACAGCGCAGAATGCAGCTCTGCTGACAACCCACTCATTTAGAGCGCTGTTTCTCCTGCCTCTGCATGCGCTAATTACAGTTAAATTAGACCTGGAAAGAAGTGGTGGGAGGAAGAGCACCACGACTGATACAGCATTTTGTTTTTGGCTCCATCTTTCTCCGCTTTCCCTCTCTGTCTTCCCTCCACCCCTCTCGTTCTCATTTCAACCCCACAGCTATGTTCTTTCCTCCTCCGTTTCTTGCTTTGCTCATTTTGAGGTTCCTGCTTACTGTGCCCAGCTTTGGAAGGTAGTAATTTAGGAGGATGCATATGCCGGGACAGGCTATGGAAATAGAGGGTGCGGTGAGGGGTGGGGGGGGGAATTAGGGGATGGTGTAGCGTGCATGGGAGTGTAAAAAGGAAAGATAATGGCACAGCGAAGCAAAATTCCCATCTCTACAGGCAGGCAGATTAGCTTTATATTGGAAAAAAATTCATTTAAAAGGGTCTGAAAAAAATGTTCTGAAAAGATGTTCAGGAATCTGCGAATAATTTAGACCTTTTAAATACTTTACTTACCTTATTAGAGGTAGACTGCACGGCCACTTTATGGTTTCTGGACACCCGACTGGTCATCAGAACCAAATGTATTTAATGAAGATTCTATTCCAGATTTCGGAAAGCTTTTCACTACATTTATCTTTTTTAATGTGGTTATGAGGAGTTGTGTTCATTCAGCCACAAGAGCATCAGTTATATCAGCCCCTGATGTCGGCTAATGAAGCCTGCGGCACACGGAAATTGTAAGATATTTTATCCAAATGCGTGCTTCTAAATTTGTGAGAATGTTTCAGGGAAGATTTATACATGACGTTCAGGTGTCCACAAACTTTTTGATGTATACACTAAAACAATGCTTCGATTTTTAGCATACGAGGTCTTCTGACATAATACCTGATTAAACCTAAGTTAAAGAAGATAAGGTATTTTAAATTGATTCAAAGCATTGGGAACGATATCATGCCAGACACTGATGAATAAGGACCATGTTCCCTTTAGGAAAATAATAGAAAAATAATCAACTATTTAGGTCAGTCATACTGTAAAGTTACAAGTATTGTTACAGCACAATGTAATAGCAGCTCACTTACTTTACTTGCTTTTAATAGGTGGGGAAAAAGTGGGCTTTAAATGGATCTATTCCATGCTAAAGACTTTTACATGTTGGAAAATACTCGCATTGGAGACACTTTCCAAAATGTCTCTTTGTTGAATATCAACTAGAACGTTTACATGGACAAAATTTTCCATTCTTTTTAGCTTTACTGTTTACACGGATGCTGATCACATATGATGTCAAACATCATGGTGTTTAAAAAAATACAAACTTGCAAATACAGTAGGTTTGATCTCCAATTTTTGTATAGTATCCAACATACAGTACACACCTGTCCCTGTTTAATTATTTACCATAGAAACGGTTACGTATTAGAACAAGTACAACTTGTGATAAAGACCTCACTCTCCATCTCTCATTTAAAATTTAAATTTCCATTTCTTTCCAATTAATTTCTCTCCCTCGTTTACTTTCTTAATTAATGTCTCTCATGTTGCTCTTCAGTCTTTTGCCTTGTTTATTGGAACATAGTTGCCATTCAGTATATTTTCAGGCTCTTATACCTAAAACGTCATTAAGAACTAATTACTTACCTGTATATTATTAACACAGAATCTTTATTAATTGGTTATTTCTTTTCTGTAGAACTGTGTCAATGGTTTGAATGCTGTAAAGCAAAGCTGTTTTCAACGTGATGTAGGTAAATGTCTATTATGCATAATTGGGGGGTTGCTGGAGCCTATCCCAGGAGACTTAGGGCACAAGGCGGGGTACACCCTGGACAGGGTGCCAATTCGTCGCAGGGCACACACACAACACACACACACTACAGGCAATTTGGGAACACCAATAAGCCTAACCTGCATATCATTGTACTGTGGGAAACCGAAGTACCCAGAGGAAACGCACCAAGCACGGGGAGAACATGCAAACTCCATGCACACAGAGACGGGAATGGAGCCTGGCTGGGAATCAAACCTGAACCCTGGAGGTGCAGGACGACAGCACCTTTGTTCACATTACATTATAATACACTATTCCCTGTAAAAACATTTTTGGGGTGGAAAAGGCAACATCCAACATTTGAGACTTTTTTCAGAATTTGCCTTTTTTTTTTTGGTCACCTTGACCGAGACCGCAAAGCTGCAGATGTTTTTTTTTTCTCCCCGCAAACAAGACGACACTATAAATGTCTTTAAAAGAACACTTACAGGCAATCCTTAACCCACTTTTAACATTTGCGAGTACTGACAATTTTTTCAAGTGTTAAATCTCTCTGAGCATTTTTTCCCTTAGTTTCCCACAGTTATGTCGTATACTTTCATAAAGTATTATCTTGAAGAGATCGGGTTCTTATTTATCAAAGTGTAGGCAAAACAAATGTTATTTTAGTGCATAAGAGTCGGTTATATGTGGAAGGAAATTGCTATTTGTCATACATGCGGATACACAGCGGTATGCAACAGCTACTTGAAAATCCCACCCTTTTTAAAGTGATATGCTTGATGTGCACAACCACGCTCGTTCTGGTTCTTTAAAAAAGCACATTATGGTGATTATAACCATAGACTGTATAAAAAGAACCGGACAAACCCCCCGTGATGTCACACATAGGTTTCCTAAAGTGCTGTTTTGATGCTCTGGTGGGAGCTCTGGTTGTCATCATCATGGCAAGAGCTGACTCCGCCTAAACCCCAGTTAATCCATAAATGGGCAAATGGGCAGAGCAAACAGCCTGGCTGTTGTTTGAAACCTGCCCAGCTCAGCTTAAGTCTAGCTAAAATGATATAGTGACTAATATTAATTTATATGCTAATGCATTTGATTGAAATCCGTCATCCATACTCTACACGTCGTCCCATAGGCAAAGGCAGCTTGCAGTTCGACACCTGCAATGCGACTGTAACTCAAATCAGCCACGCCCCTTATCAAGTTCAAGTTCCGTTTATGTGTCATATGCATGTCAACACAGGGCCAACAGTACAATGAATAATTTGTAATAAACATGTTCATTTCTGTTGTAAAGTTGGCGATTTTAGCATGGGGATCACCATGCATTTTGGAGCCATCCTCCAGTTGACTTTTTACCCCTGGGTTATTAACAGATGTCGTGGGTCATGTTAAGAAAACGGTACATATACATATTTACTATCAGTACAGTATGTCTGTGCATTTGATATCCCCAACTGGATTTAGAAGCTGGTGTCAGGGTGGCTCAGTGGTTAGCACTGTCCCATACCTCCTGGGTTGGAGGATTAAATATCACCTCCTGTCTGTGCATGTGTTGTGTGGTTCCTCCCACAGTCCAAAGACATGTTGTTTTCAATTTCAATTTCCCCCCTAGTGTATGATTGGGCATGATTGTTTGGGCATGATTGCATGGTGGCTTAATTTACATTTACATTTACATTTAGGCATTTGGCAGACGCTCTTATCCAGAGCGACTTACATTTTTATCTTATTACACATCTGAGCAGTTGAGGGTTAAGGGCCGCGCTCTAGGGCCCAACAGTGGCAACTTGGTGGTTGTGGGGTTTGAACCTGGGATCTTCCGAACCGTAGTCCAATGCCTTAACCACTGAGCTACCCCTGACCCCGCTTAATTGTTAACACTGTCACCTTGCACCTTCGGGTCCTGGGTTCAGGTCTGTTTGAATGTTTCCCCCCGTGCTTGGTGGGTTTCCTCAGGTTCTATGGCTTCCTCCCACAGTCCAAAGACATGCAGATTAAGCTAACTGGCGTTCCCAAATTGCCTGTAGTGTGTGAATGTGCGTGCAAATGTGCGTGTGAATATTGATCTGAGGTCTTACAACGGTTGAACAAAATGGGAATAACTATAATGGTCACCATTGGCATCCAAAGTCCCTGGTTGGAATACAGAGCTATCTAGATGGATGGATGGATGGATGGATGGATGGATGGATAGATGAATGGATTGATTGATTGCTGGATTGATTGATTGATTGATTCAATGGGTTAGCATTCTACCCAGGGTATCACCAACCTTAAGCCCTTCTCTCCCTGGAACTGGACTGGACAATGTGGATTGCACATCCCTATACCACAAAAACAGTGTGGAAAATAAATAAATGACTGAATGAACTTAGTAGCTCTGGGACGGCACGGATATTTACCTTGTGTTTTATTTAATTTACTGTAGTGTCTGTTATTCGATGAAGATAAGATGCGTCATTATTCAACTGATCCCAATCTTTAAATGTTCCTTTTATAAGATTTTACTTTATAATCTATTAGTGTCATCAGTCTGCATCTTGTGAGTGCTGAACTCAGCAACTCCTGCCTCATTTATGCTGATTTGATTTCCAGTAGATGATTTTGAAGCGCTGCATAATCATTTTACCCACTAGTACACCTTTCTACCACTAGGGTTATTTGTACCCCCCACATGCATCCACATGCATAATAAAAACGCGCTTAATTACAACCACTGTATGTTGCACACCGAAGATCCACTTGAATGCCTGAAAATGACTAAAAAGTGAATTTTGCATAATTCACTTTTTTGCCAAAATTGCTTTATAATAGGTCCCAATTTGCTGTCAAACAAAAGTATCTTCTGGATAACATTTCGACTGCTCTGGATGAAAATAAAGTGTGTAAAAGCCTGACTACAGCCTGTACTTGCTGTTGAAAAATGTCTCTGCAAACATAGCTTAGGTCAAAATTAATTAGGCAAGTTGTTGACCGTACGGCAGCTGGTGTAAATAAACGCGAATACATTTTCCGACCAAACAAGGCATGTGTGATCCTGCGGCTCAGAGACACGAGCTGCCGCTTGTTTGCTAACACATTTTTTTTTTTGTTGTTTTTGTGTGTGTGTGTGTATTGCGGCCAAGCCGAAGGGGCTACAGATGGGTGAAGCTGGCACTGGAGATCCAGCCTGCAGCTTACAGCCCACTTGTAAGAACGCCAAGCAGGGCTTTTAGATGAATGTCTACCCTCTTCATGGAAATTTTTCGCTGATGATGATAAAGATGGTCATCGCTTCCTGACTGCGCAGCTTTGGTCTTGATCCTAATGGTTAAATTTACGACAAGCACGACAAATTCTGACTGCTCGGCATGTTTAAAGACCCGTTCAGAAAACAGCAGAGCGACATTAAGGGTTGGTTTTTTTTTTGGTTTTTTTCCAGCAAGTTTCCAGCCCCAGCTTGAGGTTTGGTTATAGAACATTTATCAAGGGCATCTGACACAGCTCGCGAAGCAAATGGAAATTTATGTGAATGTAATTTTGTTTGTATTCTCATTTGCATAGTGCAGATTTTTTTCAGAATAGTAACACATTAGCACGTAATGAGAAGCATGTTAACTTCTCCTTCTATCTAGTTCGAGAGAAAGACGTTTTGAAGGTGGTTTTAAGTTTCTCAATTATGCAAGCCCCGACTTTTAACCCAGATTATCTTCAGTACCTTCATCAGGAACCTTTAACACTACAAGGCCTTGTTTCCCAGCCTAGGGATGAACCGCAATCACGCTATCCGAATCTGTTTAGTGCACCAGCGTTCTATAATCTAATAGATTTAAACCCAAAGTGGGTGTTTCTTAAAACAGAAGTGTTAGGTTTCATATGGGATTAATAACAAACAATCACTATGATAACCATCCTAATGCACACCTCTAGTCTCAGGTAGACGCCTCATGATCTGAATGATCAATCCCCTCCCCATAACACACCAATCTGATCGTCTTCTAATTTGTGTCGCCACTTACCATCCAGCACAGCACCCAACAGTTATCAAGCATCCAAAGTAAAGGCTCTGCACAACATGTGCTTCCTCTATAACTCATGAAACCAGCCAACCGCATCCCCTGACCTGCTGCTCATGACGTCTTGTGCACACAGACACCCATCATTGCCTACTGCCGCTCTGACTGACAGCTGAGATTGAGTATGTCATCCCTTCCACTCAGGCAGCATGGCAAACTTAGCTCCTGGGCACACGTGATCAGGACTGGTGATAAGGTATACACTTATAAACTAAATAAAAATGATCTTTAAATCCTGATTGTATCAACTGTGCGACATGGAAAACCCTGAGCTCTCCTCCACCATGGAAGGATAAACTATTTCTTTATAAAGTTTGATTCAAATCTGGTTACTGTACATATACAGTAGTATTTCATATATATCACGAGGACGATAGTTTTGTACTTTTACGCAAGTACATAAGTAAATGAGAACTTCTACTATTACGTAAGAAACATTTGCCCTAGGGAATCTCTACTTTTACTCGAGTACAGGATTTGTGTACGTATACTTTGCCCACCTCTGTCCAGAACCCTGTTGAGTCTGAAAGAAAAAATGATGCCTTTACATATTTACCCAGGTACGGTAATCCCCATCAAAACACTTTACACAAAACCCAGCCAGTCTCGTTTAAAACTGAAGGGATGTCCCTCCGCTTTTCAGTGTTAATTCCACCTCATTTACATTCTCGCTCCTTGCTGTTTTTATGTTTTTTTTCCGAAGCTTGGCCTAACAGCACTCGTCTTTTTCAGTCTAATTGCTAACGACAGCGCTTTTGGCTGTGGGTTTTCCCTCTGTGGTTTTACTCTAATGATGTCACCTGAACGCACAAACAAATGCACATCTCCTACTGTATAAGTAGTTATACATTTCAATGCATATATACACTGTTTTTTTTTTTACAGACATTATAAAAGGAATATGCATAATATAGCAATACATGATAATTACGCTGTTACAATAAACCTAAGAAATGTAGTAGCTTGTCATGTTACTGTACAAGCAGAATTTGGAAGTTGGAAAATGTAAAGGATCGGCTTTAATTCAGATTAGACATGCCTCATCAAAAAACGAATTGTGTCAACAATGAAACATGTTTCTCAAATGTGTTAATGTAAACCAACTACTATTCCTATGGAAAACACCTTCTGACCAATCAGAGCTTTACACAATCACATGCATGTCCTGGATAAGCTCTTAAATTGATATCAAGCTGCACATTTTTTTTCCACAAATCCTATTTCAAAAGAGGATTCTTTTCATTCCTGACTAGAGAGATCACCTTTACATCCTGAGAGAAATATAAAACTAGGCCACACGGTTGAAATGCGTCCTCTAGTACACAGCACAACCTTTCACAAGCATATCATGTTCACGGTATATTCTATTTAAAGATTAGAGATGGGGGAAAATAGATTTGGGTACGTATCATGATCATTATCCGGAAAAAACGTACATTTTTATCTCATTTTATATATAAGCAATCGAGGGCCTTGCTGAAGAGCCTAACACTGGTAACTTTGTGGTCATGGGATTTGAACATGGGACCTTCCGAACCGTAGTCCAACACCTTAACTACTGAGCTAACCCTGACCCTATGATAATAGCATATTGACAAGTCCTTGGTGATTCCCATCCGTATTAAACAGATACATTAAATTGCCAGACCAAACATCAAAATAACTTCAAGGTCATTTGAGGCCATGGTGGTGCCAGAAAAAAATTTTTTTTTTAATCTCTGTCCAGTTCCGTTTTAGCAGCAGAGTTAAGTCAAGCATGTCCACTTTCATTCCCTCCCCCCAGCCCACCCACAACCCCATCCCACTGTCAGCTTTACAATTTGCCAGACCACTGAAGCTCAGCCCTATGACCCTCACTGACCCCCTGCTTTGCTTCAATATCTGGGCTAAGCCAGGGGTAAATCCAGCCACCTTTCCAGCAATCTTTTCCACCTCTACACCCTCTACCTATCCCAAAACCTCTGATAAAAGCTTTTTTCTCATTTTATCAAGATAATCAGAGAAATAATCACCCACTCTACTCATTTAGTAAAGTGGGAGAACTGATGGCTATGCTTATTGGATCATTACTGGACAATTCATTATTGTCTTTCAGGTTTCATTTGGCAGCGAACAGTCATCTGAGAAACCGGGGAAAGACCATCAGTGCTCGTATTTTAATTGACTCTTGATTGACTTCAGATAGTTCTGATTAAGTTTCAAATGATTCAAGGCTCTCGCGTCTCTGAACGAATGATATTGTTTGAAGGCGACGACATTGACATCATCTCCCATGTAGTACGCTTAACTAGATGACCTAACAGACATGAGCATGATTGACAGGAATGAAACAGACTTACCCGTGATGGTGACAGAGGCATGGCCCTCGTCCCCGAGGAGCGGATTGGTCAGTCTGCAGCTGTAGGTGCTGTTCGGTTCGAGGGTCACCGTCAAGATGCTCCTGATGGTGAAAAGACCCTGCTCGTTGGCTACAGGTGAGACGGTGACGTTTTCTGTCAGGTTTTGCCCGCTCCCGTCCTGCCAGAGCACCTCAGCTTCGGGGTATCCACCATACGCCACGCAGGTCAAGGCTACGACATCACCGGGCTTGGGGTTGGTCTCAGCTTCCCAGGTCACCAGGGGTTTGGAGTAGGGAGCTGAACAGAAATAAAGATAAATGACTGAACAATGTACAAGATAAAAAGTAAATCCAAATGGCAACATAGGCCATATGATGTAGATGCTCAAGCAACTAATGAACAATGAGTGACAAAGCTTACAGGCACCCCTGATTGGCTGTAGAGCCGTAATTAATGTGGAAGCACTATGTACCTTTCATCCCACCCCTCTGATACCCCTTTTCCACTGCTCTGGTTCCCGTGCCGGTTCCCAATTTTGGAACCAGTGCCGCGCTTTTCCACAGAAAAAAAATTGGTGCCAGTGCCCTAAAATAAGCACCGAACTGGCCCCTAAACTCTGCTGGTCTAGTCGCGAGAACCTGTGATGTCACAAGCGGTGGGCGGAGTTATAGGGAGCATTAAAAAAAAATGGCGGAGACCCAAAGTCCGTTAATGTGGAGCGCCGACGAAACATAAGCGCTTTTAGCAATTTGGACATCCGCTGAGATTCAGCAGAAATTGGAAAGTGCTTTAAGAAAAAAAAAAGTGTACGAGGAAATAAGAGAAGAACTAATAGTCGCAGGCTTTACACGAACAACCGACCAAATAGTAAATAAGCTAAAAAAACTGAAGAAAGACTACAGGGACTAAAAGAAGGGCCTGTGTAAAAGTGGCAGCGGTGGAAGTGCAAAAGATTTAGCTGCCTTTGGATACTGAAATACATTTTCATAGTTTGGAGAATAGCCAGTAAACTGACTTCGGCCATGGTCGTTTCTGATTAGTGGGCGTGGCCTGTGACGTATTATCATGCAGCTCCCGCTGAGCTCCTGTCTAGTGTAAATGCGGGCCGGTTCTTGGTGGTTCCCAGTCCAATCAGATTTTGTTACAATTCTAAACAAACTTAGCAATTCATTTTTACAGAATGCTTCGGTGTGGATAGTTTAAAGTGTGCCACCTGTAGGATTATAGAGGAACTGCAGCGTTTTACAATCTCAAATGTAACCAATTATACAGTAAATTAAAAAGTTTTTTATTTATTTAATTAGTGTGAAATACATAAACTGTTTGAGAATTGAGTATATTACTAAACTTGTAAAAGTGTACTTTTTTCCTTAAAAAATAGTTTTAAAAAATTAAGAGTTTACAAATGGCTTGTTCTGCCCCTATACGATCCCTCCTGCGGCTCCATAAACATTTTACCGCAGTATGTAATATATAAGATTTAAAACAAAGTTCAGGAAAATTTATTGTAAATGGTAATTATTTCCCAGCATGATAAAATCTAAAGTTTGAATGATCTTGTCTCCTTGGTGTCATTACTTCTGTATTCACCAATGTAAGATGAGAAGGATAAAGATATACTTGGTGGTTAGCATGAAGCTCAACCATCTCCTGATGTGTTTCACCCTGGGAACAGCTTGACACATCTGCTATTAAAGTCTTAATTACCTTCTGAGAGCTTTGCATAACGTACAGCCATGCGGCTCAACATTAGACGAAACCATTAGCTGACACGCTTCTCTCTTTCCGCGTCCTGGAGGGACCCCTATACATTTTTAGTTCTTCTTTAGAATTTAAGCGGGCCACTGAGAAATCTGTGCTTTTTTGTGGTCGAAAGAGGTGAGATGGGTCAAGTCTCTCAGGTGGACGAACGCCAGCACTGTTTCAGCTTAACTCCCAGAGCCAATCAGTGCCCAGCAAACAAAAAGGCCCTCCTCTTCGGTACAAGGTGAGGAAATGCAATCAAGATGATCCTATGTACGATGGAAAAGAGGCAGGTGATGTCAGAGAGGCCAAAACCCACGGCACTGTCCGTCTGACTGACACATTGATCGCTGCGGATCTTTCCAACCTCCGTGCGTGCTGGAAATGCCAGCTAAATATAATACTGTCTGCGAATCTCATGCGCAACATCCGTCAGAACAGGCATGATTGTTTTTCTGAGCATTAACGTTACTTAATGAGATACGGCTTCAGAAATGAAAAGAGCACTTCGGTTTCTCTGAAGATGCGCGGAGGGAGGAAAAATTGAAGGGGAAAGACGGAGACAGGGAGACTGATGCCATCAACAGGGATGACAATATATCATCCTAAGTGCCAGTGCACTTAGCTATAAGAATAAGGGCATATATACTGTATACGAACTTTCCTGAAGAAACTAAATCGCCTCGTAAGGGATTAAAGTGGTCGATCAATCACATGGAAAACAATCACGATCAAACTGTCAAGTTCAGGAAGCTGATCCAGGTATAACCTCATATTCCAGGATCCTGACTGGTGCTATGACGGAATCTGATTAGCATCTGGAAAGTGATGAATGGGTAACATGACCTACCTGGACAAAACCTGTGTTGACAGTTAGGAAAAACTATAAAACCTGTAATCTTACAGGGTCAGAAGCAGCTCATCGGTTAAGACGCTGGACTACAGTTCTGAAGGCTACGGGTTTAAACCCCAGCGCCATTAAGCCACAACTGGTGGACCTCTCTGGCCAACAAATAACAATGTCGGCCAAATGCCATAAATGTAAATCTTAATTGAAAATGTGGCTGATACATGATGTCAGTAACTGACGGTTATGATTCTTGCTCAACGATCCAACCATGGAAGTTTTGGGAGTGTTGAGATGTGAAACACGCAAGCTTAGGCAAGTACTGTACTTTACTGTGTACATGTTTCTACAGTTTCTGTTTAATTAGCAGTACTTTTCTGGCAACCTGGATTCATTACTGTAAAAGCTGCAGTAGGAAAATTGACTAGTTGACTTTCTTTGTAACTGGATTAAGAGAAATACTCTGCCTGGCCAACAAAAATAATCATGTTGGTTTTTAGAACGTTTAAGAGAGGAAACCTGAAAAAAATTATGAAAAATAGTTTTTCATTAATTAGGCAAAAATTGTTAATTACGCAAAATTGCGCACAAACCTAAAATTGCGCACAAACCTGCATAGAGGTAGATTTTATTAAATTAATGTCTCCACACTGTAAAACCCCATTCATTTTCAATAAAGTCAGATCAGGGTGAGTTTTGAAGTGATTAATATATTTTTGATCAAAATTGCTCTTTCCCAAAAATGTCCGGACATACAGTAGGTCCCAAACAATGGGAAACTTTTGTCCATAGTGCTGAGGAGACCCGGCTAAACATTTAACATAGTTTTAACATACTGTACAGTGGAACCTTAGATTGCGAGTAACTTGGTCTGCGAGCATTTTTAAAGACCAGCGATGTTTTTAAATACATTTTAACCTAATAAACAATCGACGCCTTGACATCACGTGATCACACCCGAGCAAATGGTTCTTCTGTCTCCCGCACTGCGGGATTGTGGGTAATCGTCTGCCGTTCTCAGTCTCAAGTGTCACCTGTATAGGCAACATCCCTGGGCGCATAAACTGTTTACTGTAACATTTTGACCGTGTGTGTGTGTGTGTGTGTGTGTGTGTGTGTGTGCGCGCGAAAACCTTTTTTGTGTGTGTGTGTGTGTCCAAGTGTAGTGACTGTTCTTTAGTAACTGTACTGCAACAATGGCCCTCGTGGAGAAAAAAGTTTATAAAGGCTGTAGCAGTGCGAAAGATGAATCTGTTTAATGACGATGCAACTTCACATTTTCCGTGAAATCCTCAAAAGGAGGCAAAAGCAAATGTCATTAGAGAGGTTGCTTGTTAAAGATTTGCTGACAGAGCAGTGATTCCGGTAGTGTGTGTGTGTGTGTGTGTGTGTGTGTGTGTGTGTGTGTGTGCGTAAGGCATCCTACACAGTAGCCTCCCCCTCCTCTTGCTTACTTCAGTTATGTTTTCAAGGGTAAAATTGCAGATAAATTTGTTTTATTTTGACTTAATATTTTGTATTAATTATTTTTATATAAATTTTTGGCGTGTGGAATGAATCATCGGCGTTTCCATTTTTTCTTATGGGGGAAATTCAATTTGATTAAGTGCTTTGATATACAAATTATGCTCGCAATCCAAGGTTTAACTGGTCATGTGTTCATTGGCTGGCAATTTTAATTAGAGACAAAATATGATTGCCCTTTCGGCTCTATTTAAACTGTTGGGCATTTTAACACAATATGGAGAAACATGCATACATAGAAAGTTAATTACAGTCCAATAAACTAATGTTTTATCACTTAATCATTATTTAACTATGTATTAAATACACAAGTGTTAGATATGTATGAAGAGGGTGCATTGAATATAATGGTCCAATATGATGGAACCCACTGAGCACTTGTAGGATAATTTGTCCTCAGTCATCTGTTACCGGATTATCCTGATATTAAACAAGAATTATTAAAAATTAAATAAAATCTGGAGCTGAACAATCATCTCCACATCACCATGTGGTCTATTTATCTTTTAATTTTAAGTTTGTTTTAACTATAATAATTTATTTGCTTAATAAATGTAAAAGTATGCTTTTTTAAGACATACCCCCCTGTGATATAGGTAAATAAATGTCATGTGTAATGCCATGTCGTTTCTAATCTGTCGTGCTTATTTAAAAAGATTCCACTCTTATAGATGAGCTGAACCAAATGATCACTGACTCACTAAAAACACATTAAATTCTTATTTATGAATAAAAATATACTGTACATGAGTGAGTCTCACATGTCAGTCACTTAAACTATGGAATGGTTGCTGGTGCCAGATGGATTCTTTGAGCATTTCTGAAACCCCTGATCTCCTGGGACTTTCACACACAACAGTCTCTTGGCGGGAATAATGGGATAAAAAAAAAAAAAACACATTGAGTGAGTGCCAGCCTTGTTTTGGGAGAGGACAGAGGAGAATGGTCAGACTGGTTGAAGCTGACAGGAATGCTGTATTACAGTAACTGTATTAGTTCCTCCTTACAACCGTGTTAAGCAGAAAACCATCTCAAAATGTGCAACATGTCAACCCTTCAAGATAGGACTCAATAGCAGAACAGTATAGCCGACACAAGCCGACCGAAAACTGGATAGATTTTTTTTTTTTTACAGATTAATTTTTACGTCTGCTTTTTTTGTCTGATGCTACCTCTTGTTTTTCAGTCAGTGTAGATCTGTAATGAAGAAATAACCCGTGAATCACCTGCCACCTGCATGAACATGGAATCCTTGCTGTACGCGTCCACTTTAACGAAGCACGTGTAGCTGCCCTCGTCTGCCACTCGGACTCTCCGCAGGAGCAGCGATGCATTACCGGACGCTAACTCCGCGGGAAACAGGCTGGTCCTGTTAGCAAACCGCTCGTCCTGATCAACGAAGCGGTCCTGCCTGTCAAAGTAAGCGTGCACGCTTCTCTGGGTGTCAGCCAGCTGCCAGAACACGCTCAGATCAGACAGGTTAAACGTCTTGGCTCCGGAAAACGTGCAGTTGAGGACGGTGTCTGTCCCGTAAAGCACCACCACGGGGAAATCAGGGACGTCCACTTCCAGAGCTAGAGAAAGAAACAGAAAGGGATTACACGTTTAGTGAGGCTAATTACTGTGACATCAAAGTCAGCTATGTTTTGCACTGCCATCCGTAGACATGTTCTGATGTCCGATATTATAATACGAATAATTATCAAAAGGGCTTATCTGTAGACAGGCTTTGATAAGGGGGAAAAAAAAGGCATCAGCACTTCTATGGAACAACATGAAATTTCCAATTAGGCTGGTTCCGTAATCCGACATCTGAAGCTACATCACTCACATTTTAAATGCAAACAGACAGGCGGGGTCAATCAAAGTTCACACACACACATAAACACACACATTTCTTCAGTGGCTGTGTCTAACATTCCATCATAAATAATAAGGCCTAAATAAAGCTCCAGATTCCGTCCCTGTTAGTCACAGCTATCATTCTGTTCTCCGGGCCAAATCTCAAAACCAAACCAAAGGCCACTCAGTCGAAACAATCACAAAGTCTTTTCTGATGCATGAGCTGAGATTTAAAGGTTGAATGAACTTTTTTTTTTTTTTTTTTAACTAGTCTTCTTTCATTATGCCAGCGTACTGTATATCTCTGCGCAAAAGTCTTAGTCTCCTGGGTTTTGTATGAAAACAGAAAGGAGCAAGTGTAACAAAGTTAGCAGAAAAGTTATCAGCTGTTAAACATACAGTAGTGTGGAAATGGGGTCTTGGGTACATACATACATACAAATAATTCCATATGCAACGATGTCGTTAAATACTTTTTCTTTTTTTTATTAAGAGCACTAAACAGTAATAAACTAATCACAGTCAATATATGAGGTCAAAACTTACTGCTTGAAAATAATCAGTAGTTTTAGATACAGATTTGTGCAGTTTTATAATTTAAACTGCTGTTGGGTTTTACTGAGCATGCTGGAGAATATGCCAGAGTTCTTTTCATCACACTTGCAACTAAGTCCCAGGAGCCTACATGAGTTCTTCTTTTTTTTTTCATCTTTGGAAATTTGGTTTGTCATGTAATATGTAATTTTACTTACATGCAGGCAATATTCTTCTGTAATGAAATGTATTTATTCAATTTTTTAGTATCTTTAGAGATAATTAATGTTTTTTATGTAATAATTCAGACTTAATAAATATATATAACACAATTTATATATATATAACAATAACAATATATATATATATATATATATATATATATATATATATATATATATATATATATATACAGTGGTGTAAAAAACTATTTGCCCCCTTCCTGATTTCTTATTCTTTTGCATGTTTGTCACACAAAATGTTTCTGATCATCAAACACATTTAACTATTAGTCAAAGATAACACAAGTAAACACAAAATGCAGTTTTTAAATGATGGTTTTTATTATTTAGGGAGAAAAAAAATCCAAACTTACATGGCCCTGTGTGAAAAAGTAATTGCCCCCTGAACCTAATAACTGATTGGGCCACCCTTAGCAGCAATAACTGCAATCAAGTGTTTGCGATAACTTGCAACGAGTCTTTTACAGAGCTCTGGAGGAATTTTGGCCCACTCATCTTTGCAGAATTGTTGTAATTCAGCTTTATTTGAGAGTTTTCTAGCATGAACCGCCTTTTTAAGGTCATGCCACAACATCTCAATAGGATTCAGGTCCGGACTTTCACTAGGCCACTCCAAAGTCTTCATTTTGTTTTTCTTCAGCCATTCAGAGGTGGATTTGCTGGTGTGTTTTGGGTCATTGTCCTGCTGCAGCACCCACGATCGCTTCAGCTTGAGTTGACGAACAGATGGCCGGACATTCTCCTTCAGGATTTTTTGGTAGACAGTAGAATTCATGGTTCCATCTATCACAGCAAGCCATCCAGGTCCTGAAGCAGCAAAACAACCCCAGACCATCACACTACCACCCCCATATTTTACTGTTGGTATGGTGTTCTTTTTCTGAAATGCTGTGTTACTTTTACGCCAGATGTAACGGGACACGCACCTTCCAAAAAGTTAAACTTTTGTCTCGTCGGTCCACAAGGTATTTTCCCAAAAGTCTTGGCAATCATTGAGATGTTTTTTAGCAAAATTGAGACGAGCCTTGATGTTCTTTTTGCTTAAGTGGTTTGCGCCTTGGAAATCTGCCATGCAGGCCGTTTTTGCCCAGTCTCTTTCTTATGGTGGAGTCGTGAACACTGACCTTAATTGAGGCAAGTGAGGCCTGCAGTTCTTTAGTTGTTGTCCTGGGGTCTTTTGTGGCCTCTCGGATGAGTTGTCTCTGCGCTCTTGGGGTAATTTTGGTCGGCCGGCCACTCCTGGGAAGGTTCACCACTGTTCCATGTTTTTGCCATTTGTGGATGATGTCTCTCTGTGGTTCGCTGGAGTCCCAAGGCTTTGGAAATGGCTTTATAACCTTTACCAGCCTGATAGATCTCAATTACTTTTGTTCTCATTTTTTTCTGAATTTCTTTGGATCTTGGCATGATGTCTAGCTTTTGAGGTGCTTTTGGTCTACTTCTCTGTGTCAGGTAGCTCCTATTTAAGTGATTTTTTGATTGAAACAGGTGTGGCAGTAATCAGGCCTGGGGGTGACTACAGAAATTGAACTTTTAACTGTGATAAACCACAGTTAAGTTATTTTTTAACAAGGGGGGGCAATTACTTTTTCACACAGGGCCATGTAGATTTGGAGTTTTTTTTCTCCCTTAATAACATAATCTTCATTTAAAAACTGCATTTTGTGTTCAATTATGTTATCTTTGACTAATAGTTAACGGTTTTTGATGAGCAGAAACATTTAAGTGTGACAAACATGCAAAAGAATAAGAAATCAGGAAGGGGGCAAATAGTTTTTCACACCACTGTATATATATATATAACAAAATTTGTACTAGGGATAATATGATGTCTAAGACTTTCGCACCTGCTCACTGGCCATCCACACATCCAGGTTGTGTCTAAATGCACACTGGGCTCTAAACACCATGACTTTTTGGATCTCAGTAGGTCCAAAAAGTACAAGTCTGTTAAAAATACACATGTTGCAAGCGATCAAGGTAATTCTGCAAGTTTGCCAACAGGCTTTAAACAAAGGTCAAGGTTAGGAAGTGGTTGGCTGTTTTAGTCATACAGCCTCTTCTTGTAAAAGTAGACAGTTCTTAGCCAGACTCTCTGGTGAAGTCTAGAGCTCCAGCTTGCAAGATTAGCTCGGATTAATTCTGAAAAAAAAAAACTAAACAGACAATCTACACCCAAACAATCAGGAGATGAGAGGAAAAATCTATTAAAATTTTATTTTTTGGACCATCTATCTTTAAACCTTTATTATTGGATTACATTATTTAATATTAGATTAGATTTATTAATAAATTGTTATTAGGAGAATTAAATTTAATTAGCTAGCTAGTCATTAACACTTCTTTTTAAATAAGACAAACAACAAAAGAAGGCTTTCAATCCTGAAGATTCTCTATTGGAGTCAAACTTTCTTTTGTGACAGACTGACGATATACAGTAGACTCATTCTGTAAATGGTAAGTAAGTGTCACCTTCCAGTTAAATGACCAACAATATGTTTTTCCTTTGTAAGATCAAATTTTCCTTGTATTATTATTATTATTATTATTATTATTATATTAAAGATGGGGCCTGACCAAATGTCCGGTGCAAGTTTGTGTGATTTGCGTAATAGCGAGGCCGGCTGGCTCAGTGTGTGTCGGGTGACACTGTGGAGAACGTGACTCGGTGGGAGAAGAGCGTTTGACGTCATGGAAAGTTAAGTTCTCGAGGATCGCTGCGCACGTCGCTGGGTCTGGAGCAGCGGGACGCTCTCTCACACTGATTAGTGATGCTTCAATCAGCTCCAATCTGTTAGCTTATGGGGGGCAGACGTGCCTCTGACGTGGGGAACTGCAAGCATACGTGCGTACGTGGACGGGATGCCAGTGTTCATGTTGATATAGGGCTTAAACAGACCTAAACCACAAAGGCAACAATATTATACTGTATAATGCATTCCTTCCGGGATTATATTTTATAGTTATACACTTTAATTATTTTGACACATATTGAGATTATGATTTAAACTGCAGTGTTTAGCTATTACATATACCTTTAATTATTCAAACAAATTTATATCGGCTAACAAAAAATAATTGCACAGATGATCTCATTAACAGGATGTTTAATCCTCAAAAAAAAAAATTCATTATTGACAACGTCTATATAAATCTCGACTATGCGTATGTTACCTGTAATAAACTGCCGCGCGGGTCCATATTTCAATTTTTATGTGATTAATTTTGTGCAGCACTAATATTTTATCAAAGCTAAGAAAAAAAAGCGTGATGTTCTGATGGCCCATTCCCTGATTCGCATATCCATCTCAATATACATCACCACTGAAGCTAAAGGCCATTTAAATGAACTCCAAATCCTCAATCAAACACTTTTAAATATGAAGTCTGGAGTAAATGTAGGGATTAAGATTGCTGTAAGGGTCTGGGGACCCTCAAAATACCAGACCTGATTGATCCAGAGCTGATCTTTTGAGAGGAACATAAGAAAAGGACAGTGTGTGTGTGTGTGTGTGTGTGTGTGTGTGTGTGTGTGTGTGTGCGTGTATGTGAAAAAAAAAAAAAGGTAGAGGATGGAATGAAGTTCCATGGAATGCAGAGTGCATCTCCACCAACAAGTGCTACTGCTTGCTACTGATTTGTACAACAGAACTATCTTTAAAATATCCTTAAGCTTCAAACTAAAACAGTCGACCGGAGTCTCAAATAATGAACTGGACTCCATATTAACTTAAACACATCTCCTGTTATACTGAACTTCCAGTCTCCCAACACACAGTACTACTGCGGATCAATCCCTGCGATCCGTATCACCCTGTTGAGTCTGGTTCCTCTCAAGGTTTCTTCCTACTGCCATCTCAGGGAGTTTTTCCTTGCCGCTGTCGCCATCGCTCTCGGCTTGTCAGGGACAATTTTATCATTTTGATTTATACACATTATACACATTTTATACAAACTTAAATAAGTATTTTGATTGTGTAAAGCTGCTTTGCGACAATTTAAATTGTTAAAATGCTATACAAATAACATTTTATTGAATTGAATAATATTGGAGAAAAACTAAACGGAATACATAAAAAAAAAAAACTGCTAATTTGGCAGACTCTCTTATCCAGAGTGACTTACAAAAGTGCTTCGAAGCTTCCGTCATTAAATAGATCCTTATACCAGTTACTAGGTTACTAACTAAGTACCATCACTCAAAAACTGGTGGGAAGGTTTTGTTTGTTTGTTTGTTTGTTGATTGTTTGTTTGTTTGTTTGTTTGTTTCTAGGGCAATTAACTCAAAAATCTATTATCGGATATCTGTTCTTGTTTAGACGTCCAAAATTTTATCTGAACTAAACACAAGTCGAGCATGGGCTTAATCTTTAATTGAACATGAGCAATTCTACTTTGCACCCGTAAACACTTCTAATTCGAAATTTGTTCGTAAAAAAAAATCGTTTTTTTTTTGTGTCGTTTTTTCTTTTTTCTTTTTTAACCACGCATGTAATTATTATATTAGTTTGTACCTGGCTGTGACATTTTCCAAGAAACTTACCTGCCGCTAGTATTCAAAATATAAAGAAATTTGTAGCCTAATTAAAACTTCCATAACTCAGACCAGGCAGTCACTAAGGATGAATAAATAAATGCCGCAAATGCAAAAAAAGTTCACGTTAATGAATATCTCCTTTATTCGTCCCCTGAGCTTCGTATCTGAACGCTTGCGTTTATGAAAGGCGAAAAGGTTGACTTCTTTGTGTTTATGGTGCGAATCGCAAATCTCAATCTGATGAACATTTATGGGGGACAAAAAAACCTGTCTATTATTCATATTTTAATTTGTATTGTTTCTGTTCATCCCCATAAGGGTGTGCAAAATCATTCGAGAAATCCAACATCTACGCTTTTGAAAAGCCGTTGACATTCCTGTATTTGTCTATAAGTCTGGCCCTTTTAGCCGAAGGATCCTTTTAAACCCCAAATCACTGCCCTCGCCTCATCAGTGCTCTCTTTTTCAATCTCTCTAGTTGGCTTTTCCATCCTATCCATCTATCAGTCTCGCTCCACCCCCACCCCCCGTCTATCCCTATCTGTCTCTCTACAGTTCAATAGCGCTGCTTTCCTATCTCCAACTTTAATAACATGAGCTGTAAGGCATCGAGGTTCAATGCGCCCTGTTCAATAAACGGACAGGGGCCTGGCATCCCTGTTCCTAATATACGCACGCTCTTTAGGCTGATACGAAACCCGAGCGGAGCCCACACACACACACACACACACACACACACACACACACTTTCTCTCTCACACACGCGCTTAGAGCTTCAAACGACATCGTTCGATATCATTGGAAAACACAGGGCTCGATATCTACCTGTAGAGAAACATGCACGTTCATTTTAAAGTGCTCGATAAGTGAGTGGAGCGATATCGGGCCTCAATCAGACTGAGGCTCAGGCTTCAACACCGTCGTCGGCGTCCACAAGGTTTTACAACGTCTCATTAAAACCTCATGTGCGGGTACGCCGCAGTCTTCTAGAGACTGGAAAATCAGTTACGAGCATACACACACATATACGTGCACTTTTTTATAAGCACATGCATGTTTATCTGATCTATATAATATTACAAGGACATTAGATGTGGTGCATTTTGTGTAAGCGCTCAAAGTGTGGTGTGGCAGCGGCGCCCTCGGGTGGACGCGATGAAGAACTGCGACATCATTCTCTTAACCTCTTCAGCAATTTTTTTCCTAAACAGGTTCTTTGGCGCGTCTTCCATCTTGAACTGGATGCTGAAACCTTTTTCTTTTTTTTCTTTTCTCCACCGCACACTTCTTCCTGTCAGTCTCTGGTCAGTTTAATACCTACTTCTTATCTAGTTGCAATGATCTACCCTCTGTCTTGTCCATAATCTTTATATGAGCACATTGCGATTTCATCCTGGCGAGCTTCATTATCATTCAGCTTTATTTTTTGTTATTTTTTTGTCAAAGTTATACCACCATGTTACTGATTTTTTAAATCTGATTGGTTAGAAGGTGTTAAAGCTGCTCAGGGAAGCTTTAAAGGTCCCGTATTTTATTATTTCTTTAAGTTGAAGTTTGCTACCTCAAACACACTTTATTTCACATAAATTCCAAATGCACTGTTTCGGCGTCTGTGTAAATGAGTTACCAATGAGCCACGCCCCAGCAAAGAAAAGCAAAGCATGCTGGGAATGGGAATCTTCCTATATGAGGTCACACCAGGGGGGGAATCTGCCTGGCTTGTTCAAGCCCTGGCAAATACAAAGAAATGGGAAAAGGACAAATAGAAGGAACTTTTTTCTCATTTTTTTGTTCTTTTTTTTTAATTGAAGTGATTCTAATATACACATTCTAAGACACTTATTTCTATAGAATAGGGAGATTTTTGTAAGGAGTCTCCAGTGTCGCAAGTATGACAAAGTTTTAAAAAAAATAACATGATTTGCTTTTATAGGAAAACAATACACTTTTTTTCATGTAACAGCAACTCCTTTTCACATTGCTCAGCACTACACACACACCCTGTCATTGATTATTCTGCTATAACAGCACACCCTGAAATGTTTTATTCCTCACTTCTACACTAGCAAGTCTTCTTCAACTTCTTCTCCACTTGAGACATTTTCTCCGATGTCTGATTAACAGATTCCTGATCAGTCGCTTATTTCACGGCTCAACCCAGTGATCCCGCTTTAATTACTCACCATAATAATAATACCGCCGTAAGCCTTGCTAATCTTCTGAACATGATCGAAAATAAAAGCCTTCGCGGTACCATCGAGAAATGCGCATCATTTAAGTTTAGCGCTGTATCGGTGCATGCTGCTTGAGAGAGAGTTCTGCAGCTGTGTTATGGAATACTCGAAAGTTGTTTTTATTATTTTTTTTTTTTTCCTGAATTCCTCCTGGAACCCTGCTTTCAATAAAATAGCCCAGCTGCCAGTCCAGGCCTAGAGGTTTAATGCACCTGATTCGACTCCAAAGCTAATTACCAAGGCATTCATGAGCTAAATTTAGCCTGTCATGCTGGGGCACACTGCAAATATTATACAACCCTCATCAGTGGTATAAAGAAAGTGAGATCCCTGTATCCTGCGCAGGATTCGCTTAGACTAATATGCCTTACACGTTCCGATTCTGCTCAAGGATCCAGATCAATGTCTTTCTTGCCTTCGAAGGAAAACGAACACAGCAATACTTCGTCACTGAACATGTAATGTAGGGCTGGGCGATTTTGCCTAAAAAAAAAATCTTCGATTTTTAAAGAAAAATTCGAGTTTCGATTCGATTTTTTTTCCAATGCACTTAAAAAATGGCTGCAGACATCAGATATAGTGTCAAAAGTGCAACTTTATTGCTATGATTGTCCTCAAGACAGAATCCCAAAACAAAAAGTAAATGAAGCTTTAACCCAGGTTTAAGCAAAAGTGCAACAGCTTCACAGTAGCTTGAATTTTCTGTTCAAGAAATCAGATAATTACAAATTTTGTAACATAAAATTACAACTAAAAAAATAAACTCTTCTCAGTTTAGTGTGAATATAAAAATAAAACAAGCCTGTGGTAGACATATAGCCTACTCAAAGAATGAACAAATGAAAACTTTTACCTATAACTACAAAACACGTGCTTTTTAGATCTCTGAAAACCAACAAGGACGAAACGCAGAAAAGTACGAAAAAACTATTGTGTCAAAAAACTCGAGTTTGCAAAATAAAAATCGTTGTAAACTACAAAATCGATAAATAGATTAAATCGATTTTTTACCCAGCCCTAATGTAATGTGAGCAGTCTTGTCTCATGCATGGTGATTATTAGGACAAATTCTATGCCCTGACAGAGGAGTTGGCACTTTTGGGTTCTTTTTAACATATTAACCTTCAGTGTTTTTTTTTTCTTTCATTAACTTAAAAATAGAAAGAAAAATTGGGCACCAGAGTGTTACGTGAAGTCGGTTTGACAGCCGCACCACAAGGTGTTATAATATTCATGAGAGCCCTTATACGGGGCCTGTGCGGGGATCAGTAAAACAGGAGGCTGTTAGAGTGCTTGTGACACGCATGGGAAGACCTTCCCGCTCGGACATAGCGTGGGTTTATTAATTAGAAACTCAAAAGAAACTAAGGAAAACAGAAAACTAAACACGAAACTCTGAAAAGTAAAAAATAAGGTTTTCCCGTTCTCTCTGGGCAAGTTGACCCTCTCTAAGGGCTTTTGTCTTACTTACAGTACAGTATGTGCTTTTTACTTTTAGCTTAGACTGAGCATAAAAGCCAATCGCACTGTGTGTTGCTCTCTCTGTCCCTAAGCCGCCAGCAAATGGTGTAAAATAGGGAGATTTTTGTAAGGAGTCTCCAGTGTCGCAAGTATGACAAAGTTTAAAAAAGAAAACATGATTTGCTTTTACAGGAAAATAATACACTTTGATACGCAAGATCAAAGACAAAGTATTTGCCTTTGTCTTTGATCTTGCGCTTTTGTCTTTGTCTTCTTCTTGGCCCTAAGACCATACCGGGTGCTACCTAATGTTCATAAAAATTAAGCAAGATTATGGGGGCCTTAAATAAACGTGGCATCAGGTGCAGTGCAGTGCGTTCACACTGATAACTCTTATGTGCATCTGAGTGACTGAACTGCCTGTTCAGAACTGTGCAAAGTGTCACCTTGAGGCTCTGCACCTCACAAGACCCGCCAACAAGGTCGAATCCCAACCATGCTACAGCCACTATGGTTGGGAGTCCAAGAGAGCAAAAGTGTCCGTACTGTCAGAAGTGTGGGAGGGGCATACTCTCTCTTTCTGCTTTCAATCACAGAGACACAAGCCACTAATAGGACTCTGTGTTCACATGCATGTATAAGAGGTCAGATAATGTTTTTCACCATGTCTTATGCCAATGGTTTTACACCTTTCCCACCAAAGTGAACCAGGTGCTAGTTCATGTCTGATGCTAGTGCCGGTTCAAAGCCGATTCAATTGCAAACCTCCTAAGAAGTTGGCTTTGTTCTTCCATGGGCTAGAGAGTCATGCCATCACATCACTGCATACATCCATGTACCTCTCGACTTCCCAAAGCAATGTTAGGAGCAATGCTAGCAACCAAAAAAAAACTACAAACTTCAACATGGCTTTGCGAGCAGATCTCTTGGCTTTGTCAGTCTACATTGGGATCAAACCATTATTACTAACTGGAAAGCATTTATGCTGCCTTTTGCAATTTTGGACCATTTTCTTTATCTTTTGTGGTAGATACAACAGTACACTACACTGGCGATCACCAAGTTTTAGTTGCTCGTGATTATCCCGTTAGCAGCCCCTCATGTAAATCGTTCTTGGTTAAAGTGTTGGAGACGCCATGGAACCATCAGAGGGCTGGTGCTTTGGGTCTCTGAAAACAAAGAACTGGTTTAAACTGGTTTGAAATTTACTCAGGCGAAGTTGAAAAATGGCTCCCACCTAGCACTGGAACTGCCTTGGTTGACAAAGGGGTACCTGTGGTGCAGCATGAGCATCAGTTTGAAAAGATGTGGTTGGCTGGTTTTGTGTGTCTGGTAGCTGATTGGTAGGGGACAGTGGGAATGGTGTGTGGGAACACTTAAATAATAGGGGCAAGGTGGGATAATGGGTGGCCATTTTGGGAGAAATTTGTGAAGAAGAAAAAAAAAGAGAAAAGCTTAGTGAGAAGCCTGTAAAGGAAGAGCTTTCTAATGTTAATATTGCATCTAAGTTCTCTTTTTCAGATAGTAACTATATACATTTTCTTCTTGCTTATGTTCCAGAACATAAGTAACTATGAATGGATAAAATAGATGTCATTCTGTAATAAATGAAAAATTGTAATCATTGGCAAATCACTTTTGTTACATTTGTTTATATCATGTCACATCATGTAAACTCACAGGAGGTAAATCAGTATCTATGTGAGTCTCTCAACAGTATCACTATCAGTTTTTTTAAACAAAAAACGAGAAGATTGAAGAACTTCCTTTTCTGGGTTCAAGTGCCTGTGAATAGACAATGTTCTATATACCATATTGCCAAAATGGTAACGTCGCATTCCATATAGAATTATCAGCATTTTTGCTCCTACAGCTTTATCTCTCTCTCCTTCTCACTCTCTGTGATGGTGGCGACAGGGACTTTATCAGATTCTCTGTGCTGAGCTCGTACTCCTCAATAAGCTGTCTATGAGCTCAGACTCACAATGATAGCACGTCTGGCTGAAACGCTGACTGAGATAAGAAAATAGCTCTTACAGAATAGTAACAAAAACACCTGTGTGTGAACATGACAAGAGGAATGAAAGAGCGATCGAATTTAAACAGATGAAGACGATGAAGAGGAATGTTAAATTTATTGTAGTTTAAAAAAAAATCTTAATCTTAGTTAAGGAAGTCTATTGTCATAAAACTATTGCAGATTACCTGGGCCACAATACTGGGTGACTTTGAGCCAGATTCATCCCTCCTGATGATTATAAAATGTGGCCAAGAATAAGTTTATGCCAGATCATATTTTTTTTTTCTCCGCTTTGCTCCACCTTACAGCCAGAAGGCCTTACTTATCTATACTTTATCTCCTTGTTAAAGCATATTTAAGTACAAAATCTAGACCTGCACTGGAATTTTGTGTTCATTCATTCTTGGCAAGCCATGTCTTCAAGGACCTTGAAATGCTCCTTACGAAGCCACTCCTTCGTTGCCCGGGCGGTGTGTTTGGGGTCATTGTAGTGCTGAATGACCCAGTCACGTTGATCTTAAATGCCCTTACTAATGGAAGGAGGTTTACACTCAAAATCTCATGATACATGGCCCCATTCATTCTTTCCTTTACACGGATCAGTTGTCCTGGTCCCTTTGGACAACTGATCCCCCCACCAACACCAAACATCAAAGCATGATGTTTTCACCCCCATGCTTTACAGTAGGTATATACTTGAAAATTTGCAATCCATCAAAACTGCACAGAGGTATCCCATATGATATAATATCGTACCGAGTGCTCCCTGGTAATTCCCATTATTAATACAACATACTGCAAATTTCTGGGCTGTAAACCTTTGGCAAAAGGCTGTCGAAGAACCGTAGGACGATTTTGATAATCAAGTGTCCATAAACTTTTGGCCCTATTTAACTACCGAATTTGAAGTGACAGCTGTTTGAGCAGTTCATGTTGTCTTTTATTTCTTAAATAGCATCTGATTTACTCTCATCAAACTTACTCACTCAAACACTAATGAACACTCTATCACTTCTGATTAATCTTCAAGCAATGGTCTTATGTACTGTAAAAGTTCAGCTAATGATGGTGAATATTTAAAAACGACAGCATAGAAACAAATTAAGGCTAGAATATAAACTTTCTATGACTTGCAAGTGTTACTATGATTGACAGGAATGAGTGTAAGCTCCACCCCCCACTCCCACCCAGAGAGCACACACCATTTGCTTTCTTGGACTTCCAGCCATGAATGACTGTGGGATTGTTCGCACTGTATGGTTTGGAAATCACAATTCCCAGAAATAAAAAGATAGCACAAAATTCAATTCTAACCCTTCCAATCATGGCCACCCACTTCAAAATCATAACCAAAGGGTTAAAGGAGGGAGGACGGAAATAAGGGGAAGGGGAGGTGAAGATGCACGTGCTGGTCTGGTTGGCAGTGCCCTGCTGGCATGAGGGCACAGGCTGGTGAGCGCTGGTGGCAGGCAGAGTGGCAGTTTTGAAGCATGCGTAGGTGGCGCTCCTGCACTCTCCTCATGACGGCGATCTCGTCCGCTGACGCGAGCTAAGACCGGCTCCCTCTCTGGGCGCGGCCACAGACGGGAGTCTCTCCTGGACGTCCGTCGACTGGGCAGCTTTCCCAGCTGTGATCGGGGGCCCTAACGCAGTCCTCGTTCACGTGCTGTCCTCTCGCGAAGATCCAAGAGCGGCATTCCGCTTTTAAAGGCTCAGGGGCGCGTCACATTGCCTCACTCCTGTGCCACTGTCTTTTTAGAACATCCACCGCGTAGCAAAAGGCCCAGCTTCCAAACAGTCAGACCCCGACCTACACCCCCCGATGTGTTTTCTAGCGCAGGGAGAATTCCGCGGCCCTACTCGTTCGCGCACCAGTAGAAGGAGAGGGCGCCTACCGAGCTTCGGACTGAGCGAGGAGCGATATTAATTTGGGCGCACGCCCATCCCAGGCAGTAGATACTGATAATGTTGTTGACCTGACATTTACTTGCAATGCACACACTATGTATTTGGAGGTTTCGGATCTCGCCTCAGGTCTGTGTGCGTGGAGACATTTTCCTCATGCATAGTGGGTGAGTTTCCTCCATGCAATCTGGTTTCCTCCCACAGTTTAAACATCAGCGGTGCTTCGCAATAGGATGGCACACTATCCAGTACCTTACCTTGTGCCCAAAAGTTCGCAGGGATATGCTCCAGGGCCCCCAAAACCAATGATAAAAGGAGGTCTTAGCCAGCCTTGTAAAGTGCTGGCTTTGATGACTAAAGTGTGATCCACAAAAAAAAATAAAAAATCTACCTATATATTTGGAGTCTTACATATTTTCAAAATCACTTAGTATGCTTTAAAACCACCTCATAGTGTAGCTCAGGAAAAACAATGAAAGAATATCATGCTGCAATACCCAAAGAGAGGACCAAGGTCTCCAAGATGTAGTCCTTGAAAAGCTAGGCTTACGAACAACTTCCTCTTACATTTCTAGTCTTAATCTCTTTAGCAACAGGGTTTAAAGGTGTTCAATATATTCACTTGGTGGAAGCCTTTATACAAAGCAACATCAAAGTGTAGAGCTCAACATATAAGAGTTAAACACCTTATGTGAGGGCTCAACAGTAATTTCCTGGGAGTTTCCGGAACTCAACCCCAAACCTTCCACCTTACCCTTTGGCTACCGCTGCCTGAATGTTTAAGTGAAAGAAAGGAAGGAAGGAAGGAAGGAAGGAAGGAAGGAAGGAAGGAAGGAAGGAAGGAAGGAGGAAGGGGGGAGGAAAGGAAGGAAGAAAATAAATAAATGGGAACCGGGTGTTTAGAGTGTTTAAGTAATGTGGTTTAAATATTATGTTGTTAAATGTTAAACTTAATAATTAATTTAAGGACCTGTTAGTACAGTTTGAATTGCGATATCCTATTACTTTACTGTTACTTACATCCAGATCTTTGACTCTGGGAGTGCAACAACTTCGGAAAGACAAAAGCACCTTAAACACTACGGTCTATGGCCAAGTTGCTCCTGAGACAGGAAATTTATATGCTAGTTTGTGTCTGTTTTAATGATGTTAACTAGCTCGCCATAATTACATCACCATAATAATTTATCTACTGTTTTTTTTTTTTTTTTACCAATATTAAGTATTTAGTTAACGTTCACTCGGCTTGCTCTTATACAAATACAAGTGCAAGTACAAATATTACAGGAAAGTTTATAACGCAATTATGTTGTTGTCCAATGTTTGCAAGTTAAGTAAAATTCCACCGGAACGACTTTAATATTTTTCTTTCTGTTTTAGGATGAAACCTGTTTTATAAGAACTGTGCAAAGTTTTAGCTACTTTCCATAGACAGTGTTAATAATAGTGTTAATAAGAAAGGCACTGTAGAGGCAATAAACAGTGTTTACATTGAAAAACAGTGGCTTGAAGTTTCTACTTCCTGCAAAACTACACCAAACAGGATACACAGCTAAGCTTCGACTTCATTAGGCTAAGAGAGAAAAAAAATCTATATATTCCGGATGCGTCATTTGACGAGACCATGAACATGGCAAGGCCATGAATGAGCTCTTTTAGCCTGAGGGTGTTTGGGCTCGAGCGGAGATTCCCTGGCAGATATAACTGAGTCGCTTTTTAGCTCTAGGACTCAAGCTCGGCCTCTGAGGAACAACTCGGCACACAGAGCAGCACTCATGCATCCCCCATCCAAGAAACCGAATAACAGAGAGAGACAGAGGGAAAGAAAGTTTGTCTATTTTGTCCATTAGCCTTTCGTCTCAGTGCTTAGCTTCTCGATTAATAATGCATCTGGGTTCAATAAGAGCTAGTGTGTGGAAAAAAAGAATGAGTAGGACTGATCCTGCAACAGCACAGCCATCCTTACAGAGTCAATCGATAATAAAATCCATATGAAAATGTAAAAATAAATGCTACAAATACAAATAGTAAACAAACCAATCATTGCTATTTATATTAGCATGTACCGCTCTTTGTTGTCATTAATGCTTTTGCATTTTGTTAATGCACCCTAGATTTTATTTAATTTTTTTCTGAATTATACTTCATTTGTTTGGTTTGTCATTGGTTAGGTTTTTCCAGATACCAGTTTTTGCATGTGGATTTTCTTTTTTATTCCACCATTTCCTCACACATTCCATCTTTTGTTCTCTGAAGTCCATTTTCCTATGTCTGGAATTTGTTTGTTTTTTAAAGTTTCCATTTTTTGCTTTGAGGATCCATTCCAGCACAACCTTTTAGTAGCCATTTTTATTTCCATTTACTTTTTTAGAAACCATTTTTAATTCCAGATTTCCGTATTTAGCCTGTGGAGTTTTTGTTATTGTTAGCTTTTTTCACTTTTGAATTATATTTTTCTTGGATAAAATTTTTGCTTTACTTTTTTTTATTATATTTAAATATATATAAAGTAAAATAAAAAGTTTAATATAAAATATTATATAAAAATCTATATAATATACTTTAAAAAATTACTTTTTATTAACTTGCTTGGTTGGTTCATTTTCATATACCAGATTCTGTTGCTTTAATTTATTATTATTATTATTATTATTATTACTAATTTTTTAATCTACTGTATTAATTTCCTTCTACATTTTATTTTTTCACCTGGATTCTATTTTCTGATTCTGGAATTTTTCTTAATTTCTTGCTTGCTTGCAGATTTAATTCTTTACCTTAGGAGATTTTGTTTTTCTATATTTAATGTCCTTAAATTGAAATAAAACATGATTTGCTTAAATTTCTTTTGGATCTAATTGATATTCCTCTAAATTTTAATTTTTTACTTTTGGATTGTATTAATTCATAATTAATTTTGGCTTCGGATTCCATCTTTACTGCTACATCCCATGTTTTGCCTCTTTTTTTTCCTTCGGTAAAATTGTTAATTCTGGAGATTGTTTTTTCCATTTTAAGATTTCTTTTTTTTTTTCTTTTGGGATCCATTAAGATCCAGTGCAATTATATTCCAATTTTTGCATTCTGATATATGTTATTTGTTCTCTGAATCTTTGTTCTTCTTGTTCTTGTGGATTTGCTGTTTGCTTCTTTTTTTTTATTATTATTGTACCTTTTTTATTATTATTTTGCTTTTGGATTTTTTTTGCTTTTTAGATTCCATTTTTTCCTCCTACTGAATATTTTACATTTTTCTATTTTTCCAGATTTACTTATTTGGTTCTGGGTTTTTGTCTAGATTTCACTATTTGTATTGTCCTTTGGATTTGTTCTAGATTTCTGTTTTCACAGATTCTCACAGATTCAGATTCAGATCTTTTGCTCACCCTACATAGGGCATGTCCTAAACATTAAACACAAACTGTAACCATATACATAGTGGATTTCCCAGACTTCTGTTCTACTGCCCTACCTCACCCTGTCCAACTGACTCTCAGTAGTTGATGATGTGTACGCTTCTCTCAGAAGGGCTTACTGATATTATTTTTGGGATATTCATACTGCACCCTAATATTCACAATCTTCGTAATGATTGATGTGAGTTCTTTTTAACGCAAACTAAGAATGAAACAGATAAAACATGGCTGAATGTCAGAGCCTTGACTCGATGAAAATATGCCAACCTGAAACCAAAGAGAAAATGGCAGAGCGGAAGCTGAATAAATAATAGCCTCAAAAACAGGACAGAACTCAGAGCGATCTTACTCACTACAAGAACAAGTCATCATTCAGACAAATTAACTACTCGCCGCAGCGACATCTCAAACATTTCATATTCTATCTGACGGCATGCTGAAAGAAAAGTTTGAGGCAAAATAATAAGTAGAAATGACTATCTGTACTGACAGGCCATAATTCACGAAAATATAACAAATATATTTGCCTCATGAAAGCAGGGTCTGCTTTAGAAGAATCTATAACCAATTTGTATGCTCAGTGTGCGTGTGTGCGTGTGTGTGTGTGTGTGTGTGTGTGTGTGTGTGCCTGTTTAATCCTGTCCAAAGATATGAGCAATTATCAGAACAGCACAAGCAGGAGGATAAGGAGTTGCTGAAGGATTAAGCCTGATAATCCCAAGAAGGGACTGCGGCCTCACACGCTCTCCAACTCCGGCTTCAAACTTGGATACACAGAAACCTAACAGACACACACTCGCACAAGGTCATCCACAAACACACTTTCTACACCCATATCAATAAGGCAGAGACTATTATAGCTCTATAGGGATAAAAGAATTATAACTGTTTTATAGGAATACAGCTATATGGAAAAAAAAAAAAAAAAAAAAATACAGCGAGGAAAGTTTTCAGAACTTTTCAAGTTTTCCATATTTTTTTATATTTTACACTAATCCTAAAATTGTTTTAAATCCCCTTTTTCCATCATTCTACACACTAAACTCCTTAATAACAAAGTAAGAACATGTGTTTGGAGCGTTGGCATGAGTATTCAGACACTTGCAGTTGAACCCTGGTGCATCCTACAGTGGTCCTTGAGATGCTTCTGAAACTTGACTGGAGTCCCAGTGCCCGTGCCTAATTTAATTAATTAGACGTAATTAAAAAAGGCACACACCTGTCTATATAAGGTCTCAGAGTAGATGGTGTTTGTCAGTGACAACAAATCCATGAGCTTGAGAGAGAGAAAGAGAGAGAGAGACAGCATTTTGTTAAGACACAGCTCTGAGGAAGGATAGAAGAAACTTTCTGGAGCATCGAAAGCACCTGAGAGCACAATGGCCTCCATTATTCTCAAACAGAAGAGATTTGGAACAAACAACAGTCTTCCCTGATCTGGCCATCCAAACTGAGTAATTGGGGACGAAGAGCCTTGGACAGAGAGGTAACCAAGAACCAAAAGGTCGCTATAAATTAGATCCCTTGTGGAGATGGGAGAGACGACCATCACTGCAGCACTCCACCAATCAGGTCTCCATGGTAGAGCCGCCAGACAGAAACCCTTCCTCACTAAAAGGCACATGATCTCTGCCTGGGAGTTTGCCAAAATGCATCAAAAGGACTTTTATTAAAACCATCCCTACAGTCGAAACACGGTGGTGGCAGCATCGTACTGCGGGGATGTTTTTCTGAGACTGGGACTGGGGACCAGAATAGTAGAAGTAGAAGTAAAAAAAAAAAAGTCAGAAAAACCGATGCAAAAAGTGAAAACCTTATCAAAAGTGCTCAGGATGTCAGGTTGAGGTGACAGTTTACATCTCAATAAGATGACCACTCATACATAACACCAAGAAAACGCAGGAGTGGCTTTAGAACAAGCGGTCCTGCCAGAGTCCAGACCTGAACCCAACGGAGCAGAGGTTCAACATGGGAACACTGGTTGAGCTTAAACGATTGTGCCAAAAAGTAAAGAAGAAATTTCCCCCAAAAAAAGGTGTGCCAAGCTTGTAGCATTGTTACCAAGCAGACGTTGCTGCTAAAGGTGCTGGAAGACTGAATAAATGTAAATGGGGTATTTCAATCTTTATTTCTTCAGAGATTAATGAAACACTCCGAACACATGTTTCAACTTTGTCATTATGTAGAATTATGAGACTAAAACAGATTTGAAATCATTTTAAGATGAGTGTAATACATAACAAAATGTGGAAAATTTGAAAGGGTCTGAAAACGTTGTCAGGATGAATAAATTTATAAAACTAAACTGTTAAATAAATAGCATAAATATTGGTTTAATAATATTTCACAATTTCCTGCAGTAATTAAGCGTCATAATAAATACACTCCACGGACCAAAGCATTCAACCAAACCTGTTGTTGTTGGTCTTTCGGCTGCTCCCGGCAAGGGGTCGCCACATATCCAGTCCGCACTACAACTTGGCACAGCTGAATGCCCTTCCTGACGCAACCCTCCCATTTTATCCGGTCTTGGGACCGACACTGCATCCAGTGGCTGGGGTTTGGGCACTGGCTGGGAATCGAACCCGGGTCTTCCACATGGCAGGCGAAACACCTACCACTGAGCCACCAGTGCCCTCCTATTCAACCAAAGGCAACCTTGATGTTTCAGCATACCAAGATATCTTGGACAATGCTATGCTTCCAACCTTGTGGCAACAGTTTGAGGAAGATCCTTTTCTATTCCAACATGACTGAGCCCCAGTGCACAAAGCAAGGACGATAAAGACATGTTTTGATGAGTTCGGTGTGTAAGAACTTGACTGGCCCTAACACAGAGCCCTGACGTTAACCTCATCAAGCACCTTTGGTATGAACTGGAATGAAGATTGTGAGCCAGGCCTTCTCCTCCAACATCAGTGCCTGACCTCGTAAATGCTCCACGGAATGATTGGCCACGAATTCCCACAGAAACACTGCAAAATCTTGTCGACATCCTTCCAAGAAGAGTGGAAGCTGTTATAGTTACGAAAGGCGGACCAACTCCATATAGAAGTATTTATATTCGGATGTACATAAAGTGCATATAGGCATAACTTTAAATATACCGTGCCATCCGAAATTATTGGCACCTTTCGGTAAAAAAAAGAAAGCAATAATAGCTATAATATTTTAGATAATAGTATTTTCTCCTAAATAAGTATATAACAAAATTATTGACATCCTTATGAAATATTCTAATTGAATGCACACGTTTTCCCAAGATCCTCAGGACAGATTCCTGACTCATGACATGATCTCAAAGGGGCGTTTTTGTTTTGTTTTTTTAACTGGAAATACTTACACGTGAAAACAATTTGCGTGTGTGTGTGTGTGTGTGTGTTCTGTTATATCTATTAGTCTACAATTTGCCATTCTTTGTCTAATGAGTCTTAATTTGACATAAATATAAAATGTATTCATATGTAAAAAAAAAAAAATGTACATTTAATTTCTAAACCACGACAATAAGACACCTACTCAGTTTAAGCGTTGAATATCAAAGGAATTAAACATCCTTTTTATTCGGGGGGAAAAAAAAACACTGGAAAATTGTCTCTAAAAAGACTGCGTCAGTGATCTGAAGTCCAGACTTCACATTCATAACCACTAACACACCCTCCACACCCAGTGTGAGTCAGAAAGGGGGAAAAAAAATAAGGTTTAGAATGTGAGCGATGCGCTCTGTCTCCCTCTGCTGATGTGTTGGAGGAGAAATTCTGCTCAGCGCACGCGAACGTTCCTAAAACCAGGCAGGCGGGAAGTACGATCCCGGCTCTGGCGTACAGAGAAAGCTTTCTTCCAACCTTGATGGTGTCCAAGCACTAGTGAAATGCTGGGATAAGTGCAGTAGTGTAGCAGGGGATTATAGAGAGAGTTTTTATTTTTAAATGTATTCTGCGCAATCAAAAGTCCTGGTTTGACTTGAACACCACTCATATATTATAATTCACAGGGTGGCAAATCAATAATAAATGTGGTGGTGAAAAACCAAAACTTATTGCAGTATGATCCGTATAATCCTGAATTATGGTAACACACAGTATGTAATATGGTTTTCACTACGGAGATGTTTACGAGGTTTGGGGAATAAGTCTGCAGTGTCAGCAGTGTGAGAGAGGCACATGACCCTGATGTTTTCAAGAAAGTCCCTGCTTACTACTTTGCAGTTTTGTAAGTTTGGATAAAGTTATTCCAAAGGTACGGATTTAATTTGTGGAGGATCAGTTTGGAAATTTAAAACATGCTCTAAGATTTATGATAAAGCAAAAAAGAAGCCAGTTATCATAGGACAACCTGAAAGTAGCTAATTAAGATCCTGAACTAAAACACGTGACCCCAAATTCCAATTCAAGAATAAAGATGCCTAAAAAAGAATAATGGATTTCCTTGATGTTGCCATTCCCCTGTACCCTTATAGGTGGCGCACTCTAAACTATTCACACATTTTGGCAGGCAGATCAGCGTCCAAATTATTGGACAAATGATTCAAAGCAAATTATTTTTCTATTTTGTTTGGAATTATAAGAAAATAAAAAAACATTGAAATGTGAAATGTGATGTCACTGATGCCGCTGTCTCCTCTACAATCTGTGTAGGCTTTCGGCGTGTGCTGGTCGCACAGTCTCAACCGCACGGCTATAGCTGAAAGGGTCGATCTTGTCTCCAAAATAGACATAAATTATTTGTCACATGTACTGTACAGAATTTTTTTTTCTTCACATATCCCAGTTAAAAGGCCAGGGTCAGCCGGGATACAGCGCCTGGAGCAGATGGGGTTAAGGGTCTTCCTCAAGGGCTTAAAACCACCAACCTTCCAGGCAAAATCACCACTGCTGACTGAGCCACTACTGCCACTTTCCCTGCTCATCTTAATTTCCAGATTACAACCCACTTTAGTCCACAGCACCACCTAGAGTATCAAAGTATGTAGATAGTGACATAGTGAATAGTGGGGCTTGGAAAAGGTGGTACTGTGGCATAGTGATTAGCACTGTCACCTTGTACCTCCAGGTTCTGGGTTCGATTCCCACCTCGTCCCTGTGTGCATGGAGTTCCTCCCACATGCAAATGAGGCTATTTGGCGTTCCCAAATTGCCTGTAGTGTGTGTGCACTGTGATGGATTGGTACCCCGTCTCGTGCCCTAACTCTCCTGGGATAGGCTCCAGGCCCCCCAGGCCCCCCACGACCCTATATACAGGATATAGCAGTAAAGAAAATGGAAAGGCGGTGACTCAGGCACAGAACATACTTATTTCTCTTTATGACTCCAGAGTATGACTCTGTTTCCTGTCTGTTTTCATTCTGTCCTCATTTTTAAAATGTTACAAGTTCAAACATCAATAACATTCTTTTCAATAAAGTATTCAATAAGGATCTGAGCAAAAACCCCGCAGTGACACTTCTGGTCACAGCGTCTGGTGTGTGTATGTGAGTTTGTGTGCATTTCGTGCGCGCCTTTTTAGATAATGATAAAGGGAAGAGGATACGGCACTCACCCATAGAGTCTACGGCCAGCAGCGCAATCAACAGCAGGGCCAGCATGGTGATCCCAGAAAGGAGTGTGTGTGTGTGTGTGTGTGTAACAGCGGGGAAGCTTCTTTAATCACGGCACTGCGGGAGAAAACACACAGACACAGACAGGCTGATTAACTTCGACAGGAGAAGGAGTGTGTGGGTAGTACGTGTGTGTGTCTGTGTGTGTGTGTATATGTGTGTGTGTGTGTATATATATGTGTGGTAAGTAAGTAGGGGACCAGGTCTGAACATCATCAGCCAATAAGGTGAAGTTTGTCAAAAACAGGAAACAGGAATTAGAGAGTCGAAGGGGTAAAAGTTTTTCAGACAATACAGATGTACAGACAATAAATCGGCGCGTCCTTACAATGATTGATTAGAATGTCTTCAGGCTTGGCTTTGATAACTGTAAATACAGTGAAAAGTAATAAAGAGATGGAAAGTGATATTTGATATAAACAGAGGGTGTGTGTGTGTGTGTGTGTGTGCTCTTCTGATGATGTCATCTGGGGCTCGTCTTTAAAATAACCACACAATCTACAGTAGCTCACACGTAACCTCAACCGCTAGTGGAGAAAAAATAGAAACTGATGTCATCCTTTAATTACACAGCACTTTTGTTTCCTGCCAGAAATAACCATGAGGCTGAGTTAAATGAGCAACCGTGTTCCTGAAACAGCTCTGCAGATCTACTACAGATCTGTCTATTGTTCCTACACACACCTCAGCGTCTATAAAAAAAAAAGAAAAAGAAAAAAAAAAAACTCACAGATCCAAAGAAAAAGAGCTGAATTGGTAGGTTTCAAGTTTTCAGGATAACACCCACTGAGTCAGACTTAAAGCTTCACATCAGGTTGCAGACGAAGGCTTTGATCACAGCAGCCAAATCCTGAGCACAGCGAAAGAGAGGCTAGCTCCCTCCATCAACAAAATCTCTCTACCTTACCTAATGTACAGGGAGAAAAAAAGTGAAATCTCACTCAAAGAGTAAGCACTGGTCTTGGTCAGGAGGTCTTGATTAATTTTCTAACAGTACGGCTCAAAGAATAACGGAAGCGATAATATATGATTCATATTCATGCGTTCATTCCGATCCTGTTTTAACAGTAATAGTTAATTAATAAGGATGCTTAACTGCTCTATGTGCTAAAGCCCTAATCGGATTAGATTCATTTATCAAAAGGACTCCAGGAAGAAATAAAATATCTTCTAGCACTATGGAATTGGGTTAATACCTGTCCAATGCTTTATTAAAAGACAGAAGGACTGGGACTAAACAGCTGTGAAACTTGCTAATTAGACTCATCAGGGGGAAAAAAAAGCTTACATTTGCTAGAGGGGACAAAGATTGGACTTTCTATCAATAGGAAATGTGGTCTGTTGCTCAGGTCTAGGCTCAGCATCACTATGTGCATCACATCAATGTTTTTATGGTGGCACAGAAACATTCCAGGACTCAAATTGTAAAAGAGTGGTTCTGGGAGCATGAGGATGAAGTGTGTGGGCCAAGGGAATATAAACCCTATGTATCACACTAGCTTTCATTTTAAGCCATTTTGAGATTCAAGCTCAGAATAGCTCATTAGTAGAGGCTTTTTTAAAACCGAATATGTGGAAAGAAGAATCAGGTACAGAGAATTTTTCGAGATTTACAGAATGCCCACCGCCTGCATGGTTTGTTCTTCTCTCCTTTTGGTTTTATATAGTAAAGGTTTAAAACTGTAAAAACTCAAAGCTACATTGACCCCTGTCAATTAATTACACTAACTGCCGATCGCAAGCTCCGCCGGTCACGACTATTAAGTTCCGCCAGCCATTAAAAAATATACGTTGGCGGAGGGAAAAAAATATATAAAAAATTAAAAATATTATAACTGGTTCAGATCAGAAAAACTTCATTCAGATTCTTTTCTAGTGTTCTGTTAATATTCAGGCTAGTCATTATAAGGTCCTGAACAAACCATAACATTTAAACCAAACCTATCCTCTTACCAATGACAATCAAAATTACATGCCATATCTGACTTGAAATAAAGTATGACATAAGAAGGTTAGAGGATCTGCAGAGTTTAATCATGCAGGTTGTCTGCGTTGCATAAAAAGTTCGTCAGCGTCGCACAGATACACGGCTTTACGACACGACTAATAACGGTTAAAATTCACATAAGGCAGATCCTCTCTACAACGACTGTCCTTAAGCTCTAACCGCAATGCAATAAATCAGCATGCACAAAAAAAAAAATCTTGATTGTAATTGCCAAGCTGTCCATGGTGTTAAATCTCTCTCTCTCTCTCTCTCTCTGAGTCGCAAAGTCCTTTCTCCATATGTCCTACACTGACACTACACTAAACTAAACCCACGATCCTCTGAGAGAAAGGCTGAGCTAATTAAATTGGCTGAGTGAGTAACATTGTGTGTGTGTGTGTGTGTGTGTGTGTGTGTGTGTGTGTGTGTGTGTGTGTGTGTGTGTGTGTGTGTCCCCTGCCAGTTTTAAGACTTCGTCTAGACCTTGTCTGGCATATAAAACTGTTCCAGTAAGTTGCAGTGCAATGTAAGCAATATGTCACTTATACCAGCCGATCGATAGCAGATATTTATGTTTTGAAACTTTAATATTGGCTATGTGAAATGATATAAAAGCCTAAAAATTTTGAAATTAACTTCCAGACTTAGTTTCGCAACCCACTGGATTTTACTTCCTTTGTCTACTTCCTGTTCAGCACGTTCAAACTCCACAGGGAAATGAAAACCAGATCTCCTGTAGGATTTCACTATCTACAGAAACACAACCTTAAATTCCTGAAGTTCATTAAATGACAATATTATGGACAATTTGATCGCATTGTCTAGTTAGGTGAAAAGCCAGGGTATACCACAGTTTAGTGGTATTTCAGCAGTTTTGGTAATAAGTCAAACAATGCAGAATAAATAATGAAGAATAACTAGCTCAATACGTTGTTATTTAACAAAGAAAATGTGAAGTAATGTTAATGATAATTTGAACGTTTGGCTAAGGAGATATTGATATAACTGGTGTTCTATGGAGTTTACAAAGCGTCAGCACTTTGGAATAAAGAAGTTTTCCGCCTCATGAAAGTCTGTAAGTCATGTTTCCCGTTTTCTCAGTTACATTCACAAGCTATGATTTCCAGCTTATGAACTTTAAGGAAGATAGAAAAATGAAAGGAAAGGAAAAAAAGCTGCTGTAATGTTCATGATAACAGGAAGTAGGTTTTCTGTCAATGTTCCACAAAGTCAAATATAACTATAAATGGAGATGGAAAGTATTATGTGTCATTAATTACATTGTATAGAAGGTAAAGTGCTGTGACATTTCGAAATGTGCGATTAGTCCATCTATTTACGGATGACAATCTACACCGTCACAGATTGTTTTCCTATAACACTTTAACAATGTACTTAATCCTAATAAATTAATACTAATGCTGTTTACATTTTAAAAAATCAAATAAACAAACAAACAAACTACAAATTTCAAGTCTAACTGGGATGAACTTGTGATGAAATCTTACGTGAATTAAGGCATAACATAGACTGGGATTCACGGAAGAATTTACGTAAAGTCCTTAGTTGCACTAAAACATCTGAATGGTGCAAAAGTGGTCCATACGTCCATGAATGATGATCCCAGCCGAGGTTGCTCGAAGCCCACTGCAGTCATTCCCATGAACACTCAGTGAGTGAAACACCTGATCCTTGAAAAAAATTAACGAATAACTTGTCGCCAACTTACAAGAGACGCATCTGTCTGTGGAGGCTGTACACACAATCATTCACCAACCCCACTTGAACATTACAGGAATTTAGGTGGGAATTATATCCCATCCCAGCCATATCCCTTGCTTAGTCCTGACCTCATTCCAGGTCATTTCTACATGTTTGGGACACAAAAGGAGTTCCTGGGAGGCCAGCGTTTCAGACGATAAGCAGGCTCATGACTCCAGAGTACTGAAAAATCTTTTTACCTTGATGGTATCCATGCACTAGGTTAAGTGCATTAGTGTAAGAGGAGATTATATAGAGAAATAAAGTTAGTTTTTAAGGTCTTTGAGAACAGAATACATTTTCTACTGCTTTCTCATAGATTTATTTATTATTTTTTTGCTTATTTATGACATTTCCCTAAACTGACTAGAGGAACAATTCTGTAAAGACTGTGCTTAACTAATCAATGCTTTGCACAATATGATTCTAACATCCTAGTTAGTACTCCCAGTTTGGTACTCCCACTTTGTCTTGAACTCCCTTTGTACTCACAATACCAGTGAAAAGTTCGGACACACCTTCCAATTCCACTATCTTGTGTCTGGAATGCTCAGGATACTCTCACTCAATTATCGTCTATCCACTTTATCCTTTGTATAGGGTCATTGGGGGGGCTGGAGGCTATCCCAGGAGACTTAGGTCACAAGGCAGGGTACACCCTGGGTGGAGTGTCAATAAATCCAAACACTCACACACTCATTCACACACTATGGGCAATTTGGGAACGTCAATTAACCTTAAACTAAGACTGTGGGAGGAAACCAAACAAACCAAACACGGGAAGAACATGAAAACTCCATGCACGCAGACGCCGAGGCGGGAATCAAACCAGACCGTGCTAACCACTCAGCCATCGTGCTGCACCTCAGGATATCCCTTTTGTCCAAATTTAATCTTAATCAGGACAGAACTACAAAAAAAAATGGATAGTAATTGGATAGTAAAAAAAAAAAAAAATGTGTTTGGGCAAGGCTGAAAAAAAAAAAACAGATGGCAAAGTATCCATCTCCATGATGAAATGATGAACTGACTTCATTTTTATGCTGATGTATTCCTGCACGAGTTCTTCTAGTCTTGGCAGAGCTACTGTGTATCTCCAAACTCTTAGGAGTGGCCCACAAAATCCCCTTAAACATCTTCAGCTGGTCAGCAGGGCTCAGGGTAACATAACCACAAATATAAATGTCTAAGAATAAAGACAGTACAGATATAAATATAAAGTGTGTGTGACTTTCTCATGACGAAACTGTTTCATTCTTTCTTTCCAATCCGCTTTTCCAGCTGTTGTATGCAGCTGTTTGTGCTAATCACAGCCGCATAAAGCAACAGATCAAACGCGTTCTGGCGCCTCCGTGTTTACAAACATTCAAAAGAAAAGAAGTAACAATGTAACAAATATGTATCAAACATTTAGAAAGTCGTTCGCTTACCGCAGCGCGAGCCCAGTCTGGCATTAAGGGCTGGATAAACACCAGACTTCACCTCAGCTAGCTCTGACTTGGTTCATTCCTTGTTTTTCAGTCCAGGCGGCATTTCAGGCTTTAAACCATTTAAACCGGGTCGTCTCTGAGTTTAAGCTTAATATCTGCTTTATTATTTAAAAAAAGAAAAAGAAAACAGTATAAACCGCTCCCAGTTCATTCGCTCGCTTTGTCAGGCACAATGAAACGGGATCCGAAGCAGGGTTGCCAGATTTAGGCAAATGTTGCCAGATTGGACTTTTACCCACTCCTGGTTATACATACGGGTTATTTTTTGTTTGTTTGTTTGTGTTTGTTTGTTTTTTTAAATCTGTTTATGTAATGGATTGAATTTAAAACAAAGTGTTCTTTGTTCCTTTTTTATGTTATGTATTATACTGCATACACGGTAGTGATGCGCGGGTCGTCGGGTAACCCGCGGGTCGGGTTGGGGCGGGTAAAGAAATTGTCACTTTATTTGTGGGGCGGGTTGGGGCGGGTCATTAAAAACAGATTTAAGTAAAAAATCCATGTATGTTGCGTGCAATTCCCTATAGCCTATATTAAATATTTGGGAATATCTATTTTAATATTTTATTAAGTTCTTTGATAAGGTTTCGTGACAAGTCACGAAAGCGCCAAGCAGCTACCGCTGCTAGTCACAACAAAAACAAAGAAATAAAAGTGAAGATGGAAGACAAAAGGCGTGGGAGAAATTGAGTTCGGGAATTTACATCATTAAAAGAAAAAAAGGTCAGGCTGCTATGTAAATCTAATGTTTTAGCATTCTTTTTTTTGCACAGCGAACGTGAAAACGCTAAATGAACATTTCAGTGAAATGAAAAATGGTTATTTAGCATAGGCTGTAAACTGTAGGCCTGCCATATACAAATCTAAAAAAAAAAATGTTTAGCCTAAATTACAAACGCTGCTTTGTAAATGTTTAAAATGTGTATCATTATCTTGTTATTAAAATGACCAAATTTATCGTTCATATTCATGATCATATGTCGTTGCCAGTTTACAGGGCGATGTTTCCAAGCACTTTCAGGCTGAAATAAAGACTGTTTTCATTTGAATTACAATGCCTAGTATGTCTATTTGATGGTCGCGGGTGCGGGGCGGGTTGTAAAAATAGATACAGTGGTGCGGGGCGAGCTGGGGCGGCCAAATAATTTCACAAAAGCGGGACTCGCAGGTTGGAACAATACCTGACTCGCGCATCACTAATACACGGTGCACCTTTAGGTTCTGGGTTCGATTTCCGCCCCGAGGTCTGTGTGTGTGTATGTGGAGTTTACACGTTCCCCCTGTGCTTGGTGTGTTTCCTCCCACACTCCACAGACATGCAGATAAGGCTATGAGTGTGTGTATGTGTGTGTGCCCTGTGATGGACACCCCCGCCCGGGGTATACCCCATCTCATGCCCTAGTCTCCTAGGATAGGCTGCAGGCCCCCCACGGGGCTCTTTACAGGACAAAGTGGTATAGACTAAGATTGAGAGTGAGTGAGAAATCATTTTAAATCCCTTAATTTGGCTTATTAAAAAGGAAAATGATAATTGACGTTTCCAAATTGCCCGTAGTGTATGAATCTAGTGTTAGGTCTAGTTGTTTTGAATCCTCTATTGTTAATCTCAAAGCCATCTCAGGTCTAAGAGAAAAAATATAAAATTTCACTCTTTTACGCACTCATTCTTTATAGCGATTATTACATACAGGGTCACTGGAGGCCTGGAGCCTATCTCAAGAGACTCTGGTCTGGTCTGGGTGCCAATCATCCACAGAGCACACACATTTACACACTAACTCACAAACACTACGGGTAATTTTGAAACACCAATTAACCTAAACATTAACACCTAAACTTACTAAGTAAGAGGAGAGACCCATAGACATGATCTGAACTATCAACCCTAAAGGTGCGAGGACACAGTGCTAACCACTACACCACCGTGTCTCCTATAAAATTTCACATAAGGACAAATAACACTTACTTCAGACTTTACACTAGGTATGTTTGTTTTAAAAATTTATTGATTTCGAAAACTTCCTGGAAAACCATTATAACCTTTTAATTATTCATTTCCTACCCCCAGGGGCGAGTCATGCTCTACAGCTATACACTGTATGACCAAAAGATTACGGACACCTGGCAATCACACCCATATGAGGTCCTTAGTTGTTTTCTGTACAATAAAGGCTTTTTTTTCTCACACTCTTGCCACAAATTGGAAAACACACAACTGGAATGTGAATGTCCTATCACAGGATATATACTAACCTCTTTCAGTATGATAAAGCCCCTGTGTACAAAAGCAAGGTCAATGAAACCTTGGTTTGCCAAAAATTGAAGTGGCCTGCACAGAGCCGTGACCTCAACCCAGCTGAACAGCTCTGGGATAAACTGGAAGACTAAAAGTCCCTGTTTTTGCCAGACAGACAGGTATTTAACCCATTGTACTCGTGTGGTTGAATAAGCAAGAAGCCATAGCCCGAAATCTAGTGCTGTGAGGACTTTACTTTAACAAAGATTTTTCTTAAAATGTTGCTTCCACTTTTCTGCAAAGGATTTCCACTTGGTTTTGGGGATTTGTTTCCATTCAGCAACAAGACAATCACTGAGGTCAGGGACTAATAATGGGCATTGAGGCCTGAGGCATATTCCGCATTCTGCTTTATCCCAAAGTACTCTGGGGTTGAGGTCTGGGTTTTTGTGCTTAGGCACTCAAGTTGTTTCAAACCAGTTTGAGCCTGTTAGTTCCAGTGAATATAAATTGTAATTCTGTACAACTGTGTGCTTACAAATTTGTAACAGCAGTTTGGTGAAGGTTTGTGTAGATGATATCAGGTGTCCATAACATTTACCAATCTTGACCAAATAGGATTGAATCAAACCTCAACAACCTCCCAAGTCAATGCTTCTTTTGGAAATTAAAAAATAATGTGCTGTTGCAATAGACAAAATGCAAGGTTATATTAATTACATTAAAATTCAAATTTTATTTGTCACATACACAGTCATACACAGTACGATATGCAATGAAATGCTTACATGACCGCCAGTGACCTTAAAAAGAGAATTAAAGCTTATAATAAAAAATAAATATGAATAAAAGAAATACGGTAGAAAATTTTTATTTAACTAGGATAAACATAGAAGTATACTGTACATAAAATAGAAATAGAAATATACTGTACAATAGAACATAAAAAAAAAATGAAATTTGGAGGAAGAAATATGGTGTGCAAATATGCATAAAAAGTGTCTTATTAAGGTGCTTTATTAAAATGTCTTTGTTCTATGGTCCAGAATGTAAACATAAACATGTAAGTGTAGATGTGAGTGAATGTGTCCATAGTGTCCATTGATGTTAAAAGATGTTATTAGTTCTTCATGGTGGTATGATTGAGAGACCTTATCGCCTGCGGGAAGAAGCTCCTCCTCAGTCTCTCTGTGTTGGTCTTCAGGGAGTGGAATCGCTTTCCTGATCGCAACAGATAGAACAGTCTATTGTTGGGATGGCTGAGGTCCTTCACGATCTTCCTGGCCTTTCTGGTCCAGCACCGCTTGGTGTAGATTGAGTGCAGGTCAGGGAGCTTGGTGCGGATGATGTGCTCAGCTGATCGCACCACACTCTGTAGAGCTCGTCTGTCCTGCATGGTGCTGTTCCCGAACCAGGTCGTGATGTTTCCCGTCAGGATGCTCTCTATGGTGCAGGAGTAGAAATTCCTGAGCATCTTGGAGGGCAGTCTGAAGTCTCTCAAGCGTCTGAGGTGGTACAGATGCTGCCGGGCCTTTTTCACCACGATGTTGATGTGACAGGACCATGACAGGTTCTGCGTGATGTGAACACCGAGGTATCTGAAGCTGTCCACTCTCTCCACTGGGCTCATGTTGATGACGCGGGTCTGGTAGTTCCTCTCCTGCTTTGTACTGAAGTCCACTATCAGCTCCTTTGTCTTGCTGACGTTTGTTTCTCTGGAACCAGTCCCAATCTCCCCCAGGTAGGCCGACTCATTGTTGTTCGTAATTAAACCGACCACGACGGTGTCGTGCCTACACAGTCATAGGTGTACAAAGAGTACAGCAGGGGGCTCAGAACACAACCCTGGGGGGCTCCAGTGCTGAGAGTGAGAGAGGCTGAGACATGTCCGCCCATCCTTACTGCCTGTGGTCTGCCAGTTAGGAAGTTGTACTGTAGATCCACTGACACATAAATGAGCATCATGCCTTATGGAATAAAAAAAAAATCATTATCATCATGACTCTGCAATGGTAAACTCTCACCTAAATTGAAACTTTGGAGATGATACGATTTTACTGTGATTTCTAAATATTATATAGTAGGACCATATAGTAAGAGATCCATGTAAAAGCTCCTAGAAACGCATTCAGTCTTTTGCTTTCATTCAAATCTCAAATACTGTAAAACAAAACCAGAAAAAGGAACAAAAATCTCCCAAAATTTGGAGAAGTATGTTTCTGCATCAGCAACTTTAAAAAAAGAATTTTGTGAAATACTATGTAAAGTGTAACATTAAAATAGACATTGCGCATATTTTTACCATTCTAAAAACATTATAGAATCTTATTTTACAATCAGGTGACATAAAAACCCAAACACACACTCCTTTCGTATAGTACATTTATTTAATTATTTCATATTTCCAGGATGAAGAACTTAAAGTTTCTTTGTAAAACACTACAAATAATTTAAATTCATTATTCGTTACATTCACAACCATATTCAGTATGATATGTAGTGAAATGCTTATTTGACTGCCAGTGACCTAACATGACAGAAAACATTGCACTAGACAATTAAATTAAAACTATATTTTTTAATTAAGCTAATATAAGAATAAGTATTTTAAACAGTTATAAACAATTATTAATGAAAAGAAATAGGCTGAAAAATTTAAATTATTTACAAAAGTTAACAAAATAAAATAGAATTAAAATATGATGGTATAAATTATGCAGGATTTACAGACTGTACAGGAAGAGAATATATTGTTCATACAAATTTAGCTGAAAATTGACTAGCTAAAGATCTTTAACAGATTGCCTTATGTTTTAAAAGTGTTAAGCAAATTAAACAATTCTCAAAAAGGTTTTTAATGGAATATTATAAGTATGTTAATAGATAATTTTATTCCAGATGCTTTTACATATCTCTTTTTTTTTAATTAATTAATTTATTTATTTATTTATTTATTTATTTATTCATTTATTTATTCATTCATCAGTGCCCACATTATCCTGGTTAAAATCATATTTGATCTTTAACATCAGGTCCACTGCATGGAACAACACATACACTGATAAACTCATTCATACAGGCAATACAAGCAAATTGAAGCAAAAAATTAATCGGGATAACATGTGTCACAACTTCACACAGACAGTGACCTACACACGTTATCATATCGGTATACCCTGGATGTGTAAGACTGCAACCCTTCACACTGTACCACCATCTGTACATGTAACAGCCCTTAACAGAGTAAAAGAAATCAAATAGGGGCATCAAAAAGAGAAGGCACACAATCTGGCAACCCTCACTCCAAAGCCCTACCCCCTTTACTACAGTAAACCAATGAATCACTTCAATCAATACAGGATGTGCAGACCTGATTTGAGGTAATGCAACCACACCATTTCCATAGGTTCTCCTCAAACACTTATTTAACTGCTGTTCTGCTAGAATCATGCTTAAATCCGGCATTTAGCACTTTGTTTTAGAAGTTTACTGGTTTGAGTTGGCGTCAACATCAAGAAAAACGTGGTTTGGTGTTGGTTGTGTTCATTGTGGTTGCTGATACTCATCCTATGGCTTCCCTGTGTTCCATTTCCCTTCCTGTAATTCTCTCTCTCTCTCTCTCTCTCTCTCTCTCTCTCTCTCTCTCTCTCTATCTTACGCACACACTCATATTGACTTGTTTTTCAGAAAACATGCTTCTGAGTCATTTCCACCATGACTAATTTTAAAAAGTACCCAGAAGAATGATTTGCCAAGAGAATAGCTAAAAAGTGCTGACAGTGTTGTTTTTTTTAATTGCACCAAAATAGAGTTCAGACATGTACATTGCATAAGTCATATTTAGAAGAATAATAAGGAATAAGGGATCCAGGGGCTATTTCAGGCTCATCTGAGGGGCGGGGGTAGCTCAGGGGTTAAGACGTTGTCCTACTGCTCAGGAGCTCGGAAAATCATACTCCAGTTTGGCCAGGACGTCACTGTTTGATTCTTGAGCAATGCTCTCAACTTTCAACTGCTATGTTCTTTAGTTGGATAAAATAAAGCATGGCAAGCTGAGATAGTAAAAGAGAAGGAAAAACCTCCCCATTCAAAGTTTTTTTATTTTAGCTTGTACTAGAGTATACTATGGTAAACTACATACCATAAAGTACATACCATAATACTTCCTAGTATTACCATCACCATGATATAAGACTTTATAGAGTGCCAGGGTGGGTACTGGTGCACTTTAGTGGGCACCATGTTAGAACTTAGGTGTGTTAAACTGCACTTTCCTTAATACCATTAGTACCACAGTGGCTACCAAAGTTCAGCAGGTAACTTACTGTACATGTACTGTATATGGTATGTCTTAACATACACTACATTATTTGTTACATACATACATACATACATACATACATACATACATACATACATACATACATACAATGGTACCATGCTATATAAATTATACCATAATATATATAACATACTTTTGACGGAATCTTGGTTTGTGTTCCATAGTACCATACTAACGTACATGGTTGAACCATGTAACATAATATAGTAGGCAAGATGGTCCCATGCCCCATGTCCCATAGAGTAGCAATGATACATGCACTATATTAGCAAATAAGTACCATGGTACTCTACAAATACCATAGTACTGTGTTCCATTGGACTACCATGGTACCTGATACATTGTACCATCATGATACAATGTTAAAATTTATTTTGGGTCCAGGTATGTCCTAATGGTGTAACACCACCATGGCACTGGTTATTTTCCCATAACAGCACATCCTGTCTGTACAGATTTAGGTTAATGTAGTGGATAGAATAAGAAGGCAATAGGATGGTTAAAGGGCAACAAGGATAATAAGAGCTGTCCTATCCCAGGAAAAAAAGAAAAGAAAAAAAAAAACCATGATCACTTCCTGGATACCAGAGGCCAGCACAGCAGGACATCCAGGCCATTAATGACTCCAAATGACCACTACATCCCGGCCAGACTTCCTCCCAAGTGAGCCATAGCTAAAATCATGCTGACACTCTCATCGGATTCTGTCTGCTGATCCTTTTTGTAGATCTTTATAAGGATAACCATGTGTCTAATTGTTTGCTGTCAAAATTTTTTTTTTACAACAAGTTAGCTACCTGAATGACTAATACCTTAATGCGAAACATCCTCATGAGATCGTGTCCACATTCTAGAGTAAGCATCCTGAAGCAGTCAGTCTCCTCAGGTTGCGAAAGTGGCTTGTCCTATTCTTTTAGGCAAATGCACAAAAGATCTTTTAGAGCTTCTGAGGATGGAATGAGTTTCTCATCACTTTAAGCTAAACAAACCAAATATAGCCCATGTCCCACCATTATGCATAAGCGTTGGGGGTTCAAAGTCGAACACAGCCAAGCTTTTGCCGTTGAAGAAGAGTGCCATTCCATGGTTAACCACTTCCTAGCTTTTTGCTGAAACTAGTATTTGAGAAAACTAGTATATTTTTCAGTAGACTTCTGAAGCTTGCCATCTTGGCTCTGCTTTTGCACAGATGGAAATGCTCATATTGCTTGGTGATCTTTGGATACAGACATTTTTGGAGTATGAGACAATACTACAAAAACCAGACTGGCAATAAAAAAGGTAGAAAAAAGATACAACTCACTGCTTGAACGCAGAAGAAATTCACAATCAAAGAAAGAAAGGCAAGACACATGTGAGGTATTGGGCTACTGGAGGACTGAGTGGAAAACCTTTGGACTGGTTGAGCAAACCTTTTAACCCACCATTGACCAGTTGTATCCTGTCTCAGTTCTAACTGCTGTTAAATAAAAGCAGCCAGCATGGTGATCTTTCCTGATCCGTTTTGGTCCTTAATGGATCTTAAGTCATGCAGGCATGTTCAGGTAATGGACTTTAAACAGGATGTTGTTCAGCCTGAGGCATTCGCCAGTGAGTGGCCTCAGCACAGTGGTGGTGTTACAGTAAGGGCACCAAGGAGGTGAATCAGGAAAGGTTAGCCAAATCTTTGCTTTCATTTTTCATCGCTTCATGGGGGGTAGTGGTGGATCAGTGGCGAAAGGCATTGGATTATTGATCAAGAAATTAGGGATATTTTTATTGAATAACACTGAATGATGCCCTTCAATTTCTCTGCTATACTGTATTATGGCTGATATTGTGCTCTGACTCCAACTCCCTAACAAGTCAGCATATGTAAAGAACATACATTTTACTGGACTCTAATACAGTACCAGTCAAGTAATACAGTACTGTAAAGTTTTCTTTATTATTGGGGGGTTTAATGATCATGTACAGCTCATCCGTTTTAGGTCCTAAAGCCATATTCGGATTAGATTAATTTATCAAAAGGACTCCAGCCAGCAATAAAATAATCAAAGCAGTAGTGTGTTTCTAGGAATATTGGAATTGGGTTAATAACTGTTCAATATATTATTAAAACCTGGAAGGAATGGGACTAAACAGATGTGTAGCTATAAGAAAACCACTGGTTAGTGAGACTCATCAATTATAAAAATAATAATAATAATAATAATAATAATAATAATAATTTATAGTTTTAATTCCTCCCAATTTGTTGTATTTCTTTTTTAAACAAGAAAACAGTACAAATAAATAAAAACACTTTAAAAAAAAGGCAGTTTGTCCAAACTTTTGACTGGTGCTGTACACTGTACACATGGTTCTAAAGGCGTTTCACCAGTCGGCACACCAGGTGGCGACAACGCACACACACTCCTGTTTTAGAAGTGATGATAAACCGTGAGGAAGAAGCAAAAGCCGCAGAAGAAGAAAAAGGATTCTTTGTTTACACCCGTGTCGGAGTATCACACAGTAAGTTTGCTTACAAATGGGCTACTTTAGGCAAAAATGCGTTGTTTAGAAAATATTTAACAACAATAACAAAAAAAAAATCAGTATTATCGATACGATTTAACTCAATTATAGATACAATCTGACATTATAATTGACTACACTTCCTGACTTCTAGTTGGATGACTACAGTGTTTTCCATCATTAGACAGACTGTAATTACTGTTATATAGGCGCACGCTAATAATTCAGTGCGTTTGCTTTTATTACGGCTTTAATAGGATATCAGTAAGCTTATGCACGCTAATTTCTCTCCAATATCTTGTATTTTTAATGGGAGACTACTATATAAAGTCTTCTCCAGCAGATATTTCTCCAAATATTCTCAATAGGGTTAAGGTCTGGACTCTTGTGTTTTTGCCAGCCCAGGTGTAAAAATGATGTGTCATGCTCCCTGAGCCACTCTTTCACGATTTGAGCTTAATAAATGCTCATTAGAATCGGCATCTTAGAACATGTCTGTGCCTTCAGGAAAGAAAAACTCCATTGATGTGATAACGTGTTCATTTAGTGAGTTCAGGTCACCAGCTGATTTTATTGCAACGTAATGTTGTAGAGTTCAGACCTGACCTGACATAGATAAACATCCCTTATGTAGGCTCTAGGCATGAATTGTGCATCGCTTCATCTGCCTCACTTCTAACCCTGATGCCCTTATCACTCTGGAACAGGGTAAATCTGGACTGATTAGACCACATGACCTTTTTCCAGTGGTCCACAGTCCTTTCTTTATACTCCCAAGCAAATTCAAGCTTTTTTTTCACAGATTATTCTCAGATGAGTAGTTTTCTTACGGCAACACAGCAGTTTAGTCCCAATTACTTGAGTTCTCTTTGCATTGCACGTTTGGAAATGCTCTTACTTTCACTTTTAAACATAGCTGTGAGTTCTATTGTGTGTGTGAGTTTTTTTTTTTTTATGATTTGATTTCACTAAGAGTGAATAAATGTGATCTCCCATGTCATTTAGGATATTTTTCCAACCACATTTCTTCCTCTAAGATGATGTTTTCTCAATGTCCTTTAAGGTTTTGATCATTTATTTTTCAGTTCTTATTGCAGGACAATAATTTTAACTGTCTGAAACAGAGTAACAACTTTGCCATAACCACAGGAGGTGTCTTCTGATATGGTTGTTTAAGGAATAAGAAGCTCAAATAAATACCATACCAAAAAGTACCATATTAATCACTGCAGTACTTATCCAGTGGAAGGTTTTTACCAATATGCTTAGTTAAATTCAAGAGGTAATGTTCCCCCCCAACCCCCCTGTGAGGTCGCTTTAAAGAAAAAAGATTGACTTCCAGTTTGTGCCTGTTTTTGCTTGGACCATAGTGTTGTTCGATCCTGGGGAAGAAGTTGTGTCAAGATACAGGTTTAATACTTTAATCCCTTTTTTTTTCTTTTTTTTTTTTTTTTTTCAAAAATAGGACATGGAAAATCCATTTTGGCATCTGTCTCTTAAGCTCCACGACAGACCGAAGTCAGTGTTGCCATTCCCGGAGGATGTTGAACCTGGAAGCTACATGGTAGCCACCATTAAGCAGCTGGTCTCAGCACAGTTACCAGACTCACTGCCGGATCCGGAGCTCATAGGTCTGTCTTTTTTTTTTCGTTGACATTACAGATAAATATCACTAGAATTAATATCTGCCTCGTAAATTTGTAATGAAAGTTTTTTTATTATGTAAAAAGTATATTTAATTGCAAGCCGACCGCTCAAACATTAAATTAAAGAATTTCTCGTTCAACAGTTAGTACAGTTAGAAGTTGTGTTATACATGCAAGAGGACAAATCTGGTCTTCTGATCATTGGTATGAATGAAATTGTCCTTATTATCTGTAGCATCATGCTTTAAAAGGAGTAAATCATCAATGTCTAACTGTGTGCGGTCGTGTATCTCTGAACACCTTGTCAATCCCAGTGCTTACATTTAGTCTGATTTGTTTCTTTTATCTTTTATCTTTTTTAGAGCTTGTGCACTGCGGATGTAAACTCAAAGATGAACTGACCTTAGATTCCTACGGGATCAAATCTGGATCTACGCTGCACATTTTAAAGAAAGTGTGGCCTGAACCCGAGGTCAAGCCTGGTGAGTTGATCCTCATCGTTTTCATCATCATTATCATATACATCTGTTGGTCCAGATGAAGTTTTATTACAGTTTCAGCGCTAAGAATTTCACTTCCAAAACAAACCTGAAAGAATATTAGTTTAAAAAAAACCTTTTTAATCCTATTTGAACCCAGATTCTGCTTTATGGAGTGTTAACCTGTTAAGTGTTCAGAGTTTGAATATGATGAGGAATAAAAGACAACAGGGCACGCTAGATGAAAACAAACAGGTTTCACTTGTGGGCCAAAAGTTTATGGACTTGTAGGGTATAATATTTATCTTATGATATATTAATAAATATTTTCATATTTTAATTTCATCTTTTGTTATGTTTTGCACAGAGCCTGTGAACAGAAGTGCTGCAGCCAGAGAGTTTAGACTTCTTCAGACTGCTATGCACGCCAATGCTGCTTACAGAGATGCTGTAAGTAATTTTGCTACTACTTCTAATTATTGTTATTATTATTATTATTATTATTATTAACATCATCATCATCATCATCATAAATACCACTCTTTTTTTATATAGCACCTTTTAAAACAAAAAGCAGTTCAGTGTTTTAAATGACGATTATTTAAAAATAAGGCTGCAACTAACATTTCTTCTTCTTCTTCTTCTTTCGGCTGCTCCCGTTAGGGGTCACCACATTGGACCATTTGTCTCCATTTAACTCTTTATTCCACATCTTCCCTTGTCACTCCAACCTTTTGCATGTCCGACCTCACCGCATCCATAAACCTCCTTTTGGGCCTTCCTCTTTTCCTCCTGCCTGGCAACTCCATCTCTCCTTTCATCCCTTCTCTACACATATCCAAAACATCTTAAACAAAAACCTCTCTAACGCCGTCCTACCTGTGCTGTCCCTCTAATATGCTCATTTCTTCTTATTATTTTTAATAATTTTTATTGTTATTATAGTTATTATTATTATTATTATTATTCCTCCTGCCGATATACCCCTCATCCCTCCTCTGCACATGTCCCAAACTATTTTAATCCGGCCTCTCTAACTTTGTCCCCAAAGCGTCCTATTTGTGCTTCATTTTAACATGAAATCTGAAACGGTTGTGCTTTTGTCACATATTTTAATATGAATTCTATAGTCAAAGGAAGCATTTCGAACTTTAACTTTGACCTAATGATACTATTCATCGCAATAGTGTAGTGTTATGGAGTGTGTAGCACAGAAATAAAAGCATTCCAAAAAACATTAAAAGTGAGGATTTTAGCAAAAGGTCACCTACAATGCAAATGATTATTTTATTTTATTGGACAGTCACAATATCGAGATCTGCAGTGTGTGTAATTATGATTAAAAATTTTTTTTCTTATTTGTTTTAATTTTTTTACTTTTAAATATATTTACGCTAGAACATACTGTTCAAATCCCCCCTCCCCCCTTTACATGTCTGTGTGTAGTACTGATTTCTAAAAGCATACAACATGGATATAGCCTTTTTATACCATGTACTTATAATAACATTTACAGGTAGTTTCTGACTTACAAACATTAAAGCAAATTTCCGCAGATACGAATAGACCGAGGTTCTATGTCCGCTTTAATCACAGAAGTAGTTTTGTTAAAAAGAAATGCAGACTGCAGTGCACCAAATACCAATAATTACACAATTAAAAGCACGACGATAGAAAATGGCTGTCCTGATAGTGAATAATCCTAATTTCAGAACAATTCTTAACAAAGCAGTGTTCACAGTCCAATACAATGGAAAACACGGGGAGATAGAATGGCATCCGAGATGCTCCTCACGATTTAAAGGCACAGAGACAACACTGTTACATTTAACAGTTCCTTAGGTGCAATTACGTTGTTTGGCCACATGATTGCAGTGTGTGGAAAGTGGCCAGAATTACTCAAGCGTGTTTACATTGTACTACATTCATCTCAAAGGCGAATCAGGCTCACTTTGTAGGACTTAAGAACAAATCTGATTTACGAACGTGCTGATTTAACGGAACTCATTCGTAAGTCGGAGACTACCTGTACTAGAATCGGGTAACTAGGTATAATACTTTGCATTGTTTGATAGATTTAAAAAATAAGTATATTTATTTTCATTGCACGTCTTTCAATCGCAGGTGTTTAAGATGCTAAGCAATAAGGAGTCTCTGGATCAGATCATTGTGGCTTCCCCGGGACTCAGCTCAGACCCTGTAGCATTAGGCAAGTCCAAAACCATCCTCTATCTCTAATAATGTACAGTGCATATGCAAATAAATTATATTTATCGTCTCCAGGTGTCCTACAAGATAAGGATCTGTTTGTGCAATTCACAGACCCCAGTCTGCTTGACGTGTAAGCAATTTTTAAAAATAAAAATGGAGCAATTAGTATTCTTTTCGTTTAGCCAACATGTTAGCCAAGTTAACGCTGTCTTGGTTTTGGTTCCAGCTTGGTCCGATCCCATCCAGCGCTGGTTAATGCCATTATTCTGATCCTCCATTCTGTGACGAGCAGCATGCCTGGCCAATCAAATGCAAGCTCCTCCCACAGCGCCCCTGCCAGTTCCTACAGTGAAATGCCAGGTCAGTACAGATGTAGTGTTTAACACATAGTTCATGAGGTGTAAGAAAGCATAACCTGTTGTATGCAGATCAAACACACTGGAGTAGTTTTATAACAGCATGTACCGTAGTGCTTTATTCCTCTTATACTACAGAAGTTTGTCAGGGCTTACATTTTCATACTTGTCATACATTTCTAGTTACATTTACTGCTGAGTTACATCATGGTATAACAGCTAAGAGTTTATTCCCTCACCTTCTGTTAAAGGTAATAAGATACAATATAAGCATATTTTATACAATACAGTGTAGCAATGTCCCTGTATCAACGTTTTAACTATATCAATGTTTAGACATCTTCCTTTGTTGCGTAACAAATTCAGGCTTAGACTACATCCACATCTGCCACAAAAGTCGTTATTATAGGTGTGAGCATTGACACACAACCTTGCAGTTTATGATCTTGCACCCCTAACCGTCCATAAAAAAGGTGTATGAGAAAATTATTTAATACCTTTTGACCAATCGTATTTAAGAATCCAACAGCATTGTGGGTAAAAATGGATAAATCCTGCAGTGTCTACATATTCATGAGGTTTTTTTTCTGTACAATTCCTTTTCTGTAATAGGAGGGTTTCTGTTTGAAGGCATGTCTGATGATGATGAGGATTTCCAATCAGTAAGTAATTCTTATACATGTATAATTCTTGTATATAAATACAGCATAATATATACACACACGCACACAGTGCCTTGGAAAAGTATTTATATCTTGAACTTTTCCACATTTTGCCACATTACAACCACAAACGTAGATGTATTTTCTACGTGAAGTGGAACAAAAATAATAAATGGCCCTCAAAACTTTGTACAAAAAAATAAAAAAATCTGAAAACGTGGCACTTTATCCCTGACCTGTCTGGTGTGTGTTACCTGGGCTTTATGATATATATATATATATGTGTGTTACCTGGGTTTTCATGATATATAAATTTAAATATCATTAAAACATTGATTTATTTGAGTAATTCAATTCAAAAAGTATATTATATAGATTCATTATACACTTTTTCATTTATTTTTGTTAATTTTGATGTTTATGGCTTACAGCTAATGAAAGATCAGCATCCTACTTAAGACCAATTTAAAAATGTATACAGAAATGTTTTACTACTAAGAAAAATGATCATGTTTCCATTTTCAGTTTTCATTAGCTGTAAACCATGATCATCAAAATTAAAAGAAATAAACACTTAAAGTTTATCAGTGTGTGTGTGATGAATCTATATAATAGGTTTTCACTTTGAATTGAATTACTAATTGAATCACAATCATTTTGGTTCATACATGTTCACATTTACTATAAGCTTAAATAATTCTTATGATTGTGTAAAGCTGCTTTGCGACAATGACGACTCCTAAAAGCGCTATACAAATAACATTGAATTTAATTGAATTACTGACATAACTATCTACTGAAGTATCTATGCACTATTTTATTTCAGCAGTGTGAAATTTTCCAAGGTGTTCTGGTTACCAGGTTAATGCAAAGAGAAAGTAATGTCTGCGCTGTTGACGTCTCAGATTTTTCCAAATTAAGCAATTTTGTTGAGGGAATTTCCCTTAATTTAATCCCTTAAATATTTCCTTAACAAGGAGCAGGAAGTAGGGAGTAGAGTTTTTTTACACTGTGAAACAAACCGCAGCATAGGTGTTGGAAATCATTGTGTAGGAAACAGGAAAAATGGGCGCGGGTAAGGATCAGGAATGACTTTTATGAGGACCAAAATGTGATGGCTAGATGATTGGGTTGGATTATGGGTCTATAACAACAGGTATTGTAACGACAGGGTCATGGGAATCCAAGACTTATTGATGCATGTGGAGAGTGAAGTTTTACATGTGTCATTTTTTAATTTTATTAAATCTAAGACATTTTTGACATGTATGTAAATGGTATGGATACACAGGTTTGTTTTTTTATTTTTTTACTCTGAATTCTTCTTAATTTTGTCCCTCTTTTGTCTTGCACTAGGGAAATCGTGCAGGCTCGTCCCAGCGCCCGAGACCGCCGACCAATCTGAGCGGTGGTGGCGCTACAGGGCCTCGACCCATCACTCAGAGTGAGCTAGCTACAGCGCTGGCTTTGGCTAATACCCCAGAAAGCAGTGCGGTCACACCCGTTCCGGGCAGCCAAGTAAGTCTTTAAGCATTACATACACAAACACACACAATTACTGTACGTGTAAATAAACATACACTCACTGCATAATTTATTAGAAACACCTGCATCAATTAGGATGGTTTTGTCAGAAGATACTAAAAAGAAATAGCAGCTTCTATCCAGACCTTCTTCACATGTCCTCTCTCTCTCTCTCTTCCTCTGTCTGTGTAGGACGTGTCCACTGGCAGCTCTTCATCAGCAGGAACGGCAGGGGGATCAGGAGCAGGGACTCCCGTCACGAGCAGTATACTGAGTCGGGCTCTGCAGCAAGCTCTGGAGGCGTCAGGAGTGACCCCTCTACGGGTAAGAAACACTCACTCACACACATTCACACTGTGTGTCTGCATGACATCACACTCCTGCTGATGCTTCTGTAATTGCACCCCTGACCTTTACATCTGCATGAATAGCATCATGTCTAGATCATAACAAAACACGACTGGCTGGTTCAAAAAAGCAGAAAGGCATCACACATGTTTATTTCAACTGGAACAACAGAAAGCAATCAATTTGATTTCATTCAGAGCGAAATGCTAAACAATAACAAAAAAGGAAAAGGCAGCTGAATAAATCAGAATACTAAATAATATATAGTACTGTGCAAAAGTCTAGGCACCATATTATATGCTGAACCAATTCTGTTATATATGTTTATCATGTCTGCATAATTATGTACAAAATCATCCAGTATTTCCATAATAATTAATAAATAAATTACATTACATATGCATGGCTGTAAAGTAAGAAATATAGTACAAGACAGACCAGTTTTCGGATAGAAACAGAAAACCTAAGGTACGACCCTGGGATTTGCATAAAAATAGAAATGAGCGAGTGTGACAAAGTTACCAGACGAACTCATATTCAAGTCTTGGGTACACTTGGGTACATACAAAAATATGGCATAAGCAAAAGATGCTTTTGAAATCATTTCTGCATAAAAGAAACTTCTATAAAGAGCAATAAAGAGTAATATAAACAGTCACTATTTGGAGTGAAAACTCATTGCTTAAAATCAGGAGTTTTAGACACAGATTTGTGCAGTTTTATAAGAAAACTGTTGTTAGGTTTTACTGAGCTTGCTGGAGAATTTTTATGTAAATCCCAGGAGCGTACATTAGGTTTTTTGTTTCCATCTAAAAACTGGTCTGTCTTGTACTATATTTCTTTCTTTACAGCCATGCATGTATTCTCCTGTAATGTTATTTATTTATTAATTTTTAAGTTATATATGGAAATACTGAATGATTTTGTACATAATTATGCAGACATGATAAACATATATAACAAAATTAATAGGGCATATAATATGGTGCCTAAGACTTTTTCACAGTTCTGTACTTGTACAGTAGGTTTCCTGGTAAATAGCAAGACATTCTGGTTTATAGTTGTGGAACATCTTCGAAACTTCCTGTTTTTCAGTGAACCAGTGAATAAAGTTCTGATTTAGGTTAGTCATTATACCTAAAAGCAGCGTCTCCTCCTGTCCCGTAGGCACGCTGGCAGACCCAGATGCAGCAGCTGAGAGACATGGGCATCAGAGACGAAGCGCTGGCATTACGAGCCCTCCAGGCTACAGACGGAGACCTGCAAGCAGCACTCGATCTTATTTTCGCTGGAGGAGGAGGACTCTGAACAAGGACACAATTTTTACACAAGAAATCTGTTTTTTATCTTTTGGAAATTAATACATTAAAAATAAATTAAACAAAATGACGGATCTGTGAAGGCGAGTTGTGTGGATTCAGAAAATCTAAGTTGTACTGACCAAAAATGTCCACTAGATGGCAATATGTGACCACATGCAGTTTTTTTATTTGTAAGCTGCAAAGTCAGATTCACAAATGTCTAGTGAATTTTTCACAGATTAATATAAACAAGTGTAAAAATATATATATAATTCTTTTTAATTATGTGCTATATCATGCTGAACATAAAGAAATGAATAGACTATTAATGGGTTACACAAGCTTCAAACAAACCTGCAATGAAACGGAAGGCTTGTAGCGAACAGTTTGTCTGTGCCATGTGCTATTTCTGTTTTTGCCCCACTACAACATAAGGTTAAAGGGGAAAAGATTGGTTAGGTTAGCTAGATAACTTGAGGGAAGATTGAACGCCATCAACATTAAAAAATAGTTTCAGCATTAACATCAGGTTGTTCGTGGTCTCACAAAGGATTATTTTATTTTACGTTTCTGCTGCCAAGCTCAACAGCACCCCAAAGGTCATACCAAAAACATACACAAGGTTGGTGCTGAATTCTTTCCAGCTCAGATTGTAGATTTAATAAAACCCAAACCTAGATTTGATCTCCATTTGGGCTGTTTTTTTGTTTTTTTATCCTGCTTTGTTGATATATTTACAAATATCTGACTGAGAAGTTGTCTGTGAAATATAATCGGAGGGGTAAAGATGTTGAGGTTCTCTTTGGGAGTGACAAGGATGGATAGGATCAAAAATTAGGACAACCCATGTTTGATGTTTGGGAGATACAAAGTCATAGAGTCGGAGAGATTGAGGTGGTTTGGACATGTTCAGAGGAGAGATTGTGAGGGTGGAACTGCCAGACAGGAGGTCTATAAAAAGAACCAAAGTGGAGATTTATGGATGGCCATGAAGTTAGTTGGTGTGAGAGAAAATGATGCAGAGGACAGGGTTAGATGGAGGCAGATGATTCGCTGTTGCGATCCCTGAAAGGAAACAGCCGAAAGACAAAGAAGTCGTCGTCATAGGTGTAATTTTTTTTGTTGTTTTTTTCAAAGTAAAGTTCAAAGACGAAAAAGGAAACATCTAAATTAAAATTAATGATCCAAACTGTAATCAGTTTTTAGTTCTAATGCAGCATTTTTACGTTCATTTTATGTTTATTCATTTGCAAGCAATTTCACAACGTCCAGTATTCAAAAAGAAAAGAACTGCATAAAACCAGCAGGGGATTACAGACTTGAATCCTTTAGCTGATTACAAAGCACAGACTCGTCTGTCTATCCTCATGTGTAATACATCATTCTCATTACGCTATAGATAATGTAAGGTTTTTATCATCAAGCTAACAACAGATGTGCCTCGCATCTAATAAACTCATGCGCAGCCACCACTGAATTTGTGTGAATCCATACTAATATCCAGCTCCATTTGAGTGCACCATGTTAATAAAGCCACAGATGCGATTGCAATATGACTTCGGTTAAAATCTGCCCTAAAGGAAGCACGTCCTTCCACTGGGCTTCTATTAGCTAAATGTCTCGCGCTCGTTTTTACGAGCTTATTTAAAGCTATTATTTTTCCACCGAGGGCAGCTGAAGGAGAGCAGTCCTATGTTCCTCCCTGTTGTGTCGCTCATCTCAGAGACCTCTAATTGCCCCACTCAGCTTTATAGCGTTGTGAGTAAATGAGCCCTCACAATCAGAGAGCCCCTTTTGTCCCGGCAGAGTCTCCAAACACAGCTGCCTGCCTCCGTTTGAGGCGCGCTCACACACCTGCAAGCAATTTCCTGTTTCCAGTAGCCCTACCTCCTGCAGCGAGGGGGGAGTTTACACTGTCCTGTCTGCATCCCTCAGCACCCGAGCCAAATGACCTGAAGCGTCTGTCGGTCAGCGGAACTGAGGAAACTCACTTTAAGTGCGTTGTTAACAGGCTAAAAGTCAGAACGCGTTATTTCATCGCGCTGTAGTAATGCTTTTTTTATGTATACGTACACATTAAGAGTTATATTTGCACTGATATGGTGGTTTTTTTTGTGTATGTGTGTAGGGATTGTTTTTTTAGCTTGTCTTTGGAAGGAGTCTCCAGTTTCAAAGCTGTAATCTTGTATTTATCCATAACAGGAAAAGTCTTTAGAATCAAACCTTTACAAAGCCTAAGGACTTTCTCTGGACTTTTTTCTTTATAGTTTATAATTCATTACAGTTTTTATTTCAGGAAACATTACAAACATCTATATGTACACCAATCAGCCATAACGTGTACACCACTGCTAAGAGAATTGATTATCAATTATATACCAATAAACTGGTGACAGGCTCACGGGCACCCCAGGCTCCTTTATGCCTGTGGGGAGCAAACGCCTAGTCCAAACCGGGGAAAAGACTAATTAAGCACAAATTGCAGGGAAAAGTCAATGCTTGATATGAAAGAAAGGTATCAGAACACTCGGAAGGTTGGTCTCCGAATTCCCAAACCAATCAGGCATCCGTGGAATGCGCCGACAAGCAAGTCTGATCCATGGAGGCTCCACCCTGCAACTTAAAGCACTTAAAGGATCTTCTGTTAACGCCCTGGTGCCAGATACCACAGGAGGTGATGTGAAGTCATGCCTCAAAGGCGTCAGAGCTGTTAATTGCACAAGGGGAACCTACACAATACTGGGTTTAATGATTTGCGTTTTAATGTTATGGCTGATCGTTTATACATATACTGTACGTACACGGAGAAAAAGCACAGACTTTCACATCTTGAAGTGATGCTGGAGACTCCTTCCAAAACCACTTAGTAAACTTCTCGTCACAGATTTAAAAAAAAAAAAATCTATAATTCTAAATGAAAATCTGTAATATAAGTTCCTCTGTAATTTGTTACTATACAATAGAATAAAGACACTGTCTTATATTTATTCATTCTTATTCTGGACAGTGTCACGGTAGGCATGGAGCTTATCCGAGAGGACTCGCGGCACTAGGCGGGGTACACCCTGAATGGAGTGCCAATCCAATTTGGGAACACCAATCAGCCTAATAGGCTTGTCTTTGGACTGGTGGAGGAAACCTGAGCGCTCGGAGGAAACCCACCAAGCATGGGGAGAAAATGCAAATTCTACACCTTCAGACCCAAAGGCGGGGACTTGATCCCACAACCCTGCATGTGCGAGGAGACAGTTCTAACCACTATGCCAAAGTGCCGCCTGTAGAACAACAGAATAACATAATACAACCCTTAATATAAACCTTAAAGTGAGTATGATGTTACAGCATAATGGCTTAGTGGTTAGCACTGTCGCCTTGCACCTTCAGGTTCTGGGTTCAATTCCCGGCTCAGGTCTGTGTGCATGGAGTTTGCCTGTTCTCCCAGTGCTTGGTTGGTTTTCTGCAGGTACTCTGGTTTCCTCCCACCCTGTCCAGGGTGTACCCCACCTCGTGCTCTAAGGCTCCAGTCCCCCCATGACCCTGTACACAGGATAAAGCGGTATAGGCGGTGAATATGATGCAATCAATCATTGCATTAAATGATATTTACTTGTTTATTTTATTACACATAACAGTTCACATGATATCTGCTATTACATGTTCAGCAAACATAAACGTAAAAGCAGGAACTCTTTAGAAAGTCACTAATACACTTTGACTCTTCGAATCTCCCCATTGAACCTCAGTGTCACAACCCGCGAACGTTTAATCTTCTGCTTTAATCTACTGTCAGCACTTTATAGTCAGCAGTGTGTCAGTGGAGTCTGACTCCGAAGCAGCGCTGAAAACGAACTGACAAAAGTCAAGTGTGATTCAGGATAACGTGAGCTCTTCTGGGTTTGAGTGCGGTGGAGTCTAAGGCTCCATCTTGGCTACGCTTAAGTCACGTGGATTTAAAAGCTTTGCACGTGCTGCTTTGTTTTACAGAGCACCTTAGAGATGAATGAGAAGGAAAACGTGGCCTCTTGTGGAGAAATTCACTCGCTCGTTTTTATTTCCCCGTTGCTGTCTTGACGTTTGCTGTGAGATGTCAGTTTAAAGTGGCTTTGTTACGCTTCACTTGCTATGTGGGCATGTATTTTTATTTTTAGCTGATTTTTTTCACAGCTTTGACAAATATTTATTAAAATAAAAAATTTGAATTTCTAATTTTTTTTCACAAGCTGGACATATGTTTATATTTTTGTGTGATTTTCCTAGGTTATTTATTTTCAAATGAAATTTTTCATGTGTGGTCTTTATGTTACTCCATAAATAAATTGTATTCATTTATTTATACCTAGGTTGTGTTTTTATTTTTAATAATATTTTTATGTCATTTTCTCACAATGATAAGTGAGAGAATGATAATTTGTCAAATGTGTGTTTTTTGTGTCTGTGATTATTCACATAATTAGTTTTTTGGTGATTTAGCAATTTTTTTTTTTTGCATGTGATTTTCTCATAAAATTTTGCTACATCACAAAATTTTTCAAATGCAGGACGTGTTTTTTGTTGTTGACATTTTTAGTTTTTGTTTTCATTTTAAGACTCTTTTCTGGGGCATGTGTTTTATTTACTATTATTACATTCATTTTGAGATTTTTGTTTATTTTCCCACATGATTTGCCCCAAGATTTTTTTTTACACAATTAATTTCTTTTTTCATGTAAATTTTCCAGATGCACACATGCAGGTACATACAGTACATACAGTATTTATATAACTATGATTACAACCCCCCCCCGCCACAATTCACTCAATTTAATATGGAATAAATCAGTCACAAATGTTCTATTCTTTATACAAATTTGGAGGGCATGTGGTTCATTTTTCACATAATTTATTTCAAAGATTATTTCATTTTCAACTTTTTATTTTTTCACATGCAACTGATTTTTTCATATCATCGCATATTGGTTTACTTGAATTCACTTGTGCAATATTGTGAAATGCACCTTTACACGTTTTTCACATTTTCATATCATCTCTGTGCTTTAACAGCATCCCAATCAGCTGCATAGCACTGTAATGCTGAGCACAGACAAGATGGAGTAGGAGAAAGCGCTCTATACTTTTGTCTCCTGCCATAAAGCAGCTGGTGTGCTATTAGCATCAGGTCGGCCCCCTGAAATTGCTTTCGCTCGGACGTGATTGGGCTGCAGAGGACAAATAACAGAGAAAGAAAGGCATGCAAGGGAAGCAGGAAGACCGAGAGAGGGAGAAAGAGACCTAAAAGAGGCCGTTTCATCTTCAGGTGGATAGATTTGCCTCTTTCATGCCGGCTTTTTTGGGGCTTATTTTAGTCCTCAAAGAAGACTTTGAACATCCAGGGTCTGTATGGAAAACCCGGGACGAATGATAAGGACTGTTAGGAGACCTCCAGGCACAGATCACGGCAAATCAAACACCATTTATTATTCACGAGAGCGGGCCGGGAGATGCTCAGATTCAATAGAGTAAATGAGGGCAAAATTGGGAATTCTAGTTCTAGAATGTTTTCTTTGGTTGCTTTAGTTGCAGAAGTAAACTACAGCACAAACACAACAGCACAGATGTCTCTTTAATTTGTAAATCACAATTCGCATTTATAAATGTGGTTCTTTTTTTTATTTCCACATCACACACTGACTACTTTGCCTTTCGAAAATGGTTCTTCTTGGAACTTTTTTCATAATTTAATCTTTAATCTTTTTGTAGCTAGGGTAAATGAAGATAAATCCAAGCAGTACTAGTGATAATGTGGGGAAAAAAGTGGTATCAGATCGTATCCACTGTCTATCCTGACATTACAAAGTTTTCTAACAGGTAAAAAAAAAATGTTTCATGTTCCACATTTCCTGCCTGTATCTACGGTAAATGGGTCTCCTCCCAACTCCCAAACTGCTCTAAGTGTGAGACAGAGTAAACGAGCGGTAACTTGTAATATGGATATGGGGTGTCACTGGGAGCAAGAGGGAATACACCCTCTATAACATGGCAGTGTGTTGCAGGTCACAATCATGCTCATACATGACCTGACCTTTTTTGAACATCCCGTTCCAACTACTGTAATACCTTGTACATGAGCATTAATGAGGTCACTCTTCGGGCACGCTTTGCCCACAGGAGCCTTGTCGTGCTGGAACTGGTTCGGAGCCATTTAAATGTCCCAGTAAAGCTACAGCGTACAAAGTGCAAACAAATCCAATTTGCAAACATGCTTCCGGAACAGCACGTGTTCATAAGTCGGGGATTATCTGTATTTACTATTTATTGAGTGGTGTCATGTCCTGAAATAATTAAAAGTAAAGTAAATTAAAATTACCACAGTCTTCTATTAAAGCTGATAAAACATTTTGGTTTTTATTTTTTAAAACCATTTTCTATTTTGATGAAAAGCATACAATATACAGTAGTTTATAAGCAATATTCATATCACCATGACCGGGAACCAGACATAACCTTCACAAGGTGTTCATGAACAAATATACAAAAAGCCTACAACAAACACACTCACCTATAATCATAAAGCATGATAAATGAAGCCTTATATTTTTACTAAAATATAAATTACAGCAAGAAGCAGCGGAACTGCACTCGAAAGAAACATGCAAGCCCATGTGTTGTGTCTTCATGCTGATTGAATTAACGTAGAGAAGCATCTAGCACAGCACAAACTAATGAAATGTCACACCAGAGCTATTGCCCTGGGGCTCAGGAAGCTGAACCCACACACTATACACTCTCTGCACACCACGCACGCTGACATTGTGCATTGAGAGAACCGAAAAGAAAGGTGAGAGAGCGTCCTCAATACATTCCTGCATAGAAACTAATAAAACATGGAGCACATTCATCAGTCAGGTACGAGCGGACATTTCTATTCATGCTGCCTAATAGAATCAAGCAGCGGTTTTAGTAGCGACTATTGTGCTCATGCTATATAGGAAGGTCATGTGGAAAAGTATTTTAAAAATACTGATGCGCTTGTTTTAAAGCTTCCAAGTGAATATAAATAATTCAGATCTAAAATACTAGTGTTGAATGCCCTCGACATCCAGGAACATCACAATCATTCCAATCATATATTTTTTGGAGTGATATTTGCGCTTAATTGCACATGTACAGTAATATGTAAAAGTAAGTACACCCGCTTTTAATTTGATGTTTTTTGTGTAAAAACATTATTTAAAAAAAAAAAAAAAATCACCTGATTGTAGCAGGTTTTAGTTTTAGACAAATACAACCGCAGACAAAAAACAATATAAGTTTTTTTTCTTTCTTTTTTTTTACCGTACCATTATTTATTTAACAAAAACCAAGCCAAGAAGAAAATATCATGTGGGTAATACTAAGCAACCCATTATGCAACAGCTTGTAGAACAAAGTGATTATTTCCTGTATGACTTAATCAGTCTCTCGCAGCGTTTTGGTCCCTTCTTATTTACAACGTTGATCAGTTCATTGAGGTTTTTGGCCATTCACTTATGCACAGCTCTCGCTACAGCATTTCAATTCGCTTGAGAGATCTGGAGTTTTGACTAGGCCATTCCAAAACTTGGATTCTTTTTTTTTTTCAGCCATTCTGATTTATATTTACTGGTGTGCTTCGGATCATTGTCCTGTTGCATGACCAGATTTCAACCAAGTGAGCCAACCCTTCCAAACAAACTGTACTTGTTCAGTCTTCTTGTATTGTGCCGTCATAGACTTGAACAATTAACCTGCTCGGTAAGGCCTGTAAGGTCTAAGATGTCCAAAACTCTTGTTATTTTTGGTATTTCTCAGTAAATTGCACACTATGACCTTGGGATGACTGTACTGAGACGTCTACTTCTGGGAAGATTGGCAACTGTCTTAATTGCTTTTCACCGTGAATAATCTTTCTCGCTGTAGAAAGTTGTTTGGAAATGGTTTTATAACCCTTTCCAGATTGATATGCAGCAACAGTTGCTTCTCTAAGACCATTGCTTATGTCTTTCCCTCTTGGCATTGTGTTCACACACTTGAATGCTCCAGACCAGAAAACAGCCGAAACTTTTGCTTCTATAGAGGTCTGCTGATCAGTTAAATAAAGGGGTTGTAATTTGCAGCACCTGGGTGCAACTTACCTTCTTAAATCCTGTGGAAGCAGTAGGGCGTACTGTACTTAGCATTGCCTGCATGTTTTTTTTTTCTTCTTGCTTCCATCTTTGTTAAATATAATGGCACTTAAAAAAAAAAGTTCTATGTAATTGTATTTAATATTCACTTTTACGCATGACAGTACACATCAAGCGAACCCCCTTAGTAAGACTGCAGGACTCGGATCTGTTCTCAAGATGTTTTCTGTATTGGATTGGAATTGTCTTAGATTTACTAGCTTTCGACATCTCAGTTTTGGGCACTGGTTTTGCTGAACGTGGGCTTTATCCTGACTAAAAATTGACGAAATGCATAAACTTTGGCAAGAAGTAATTTCTTCTTTTGGAAAAGAAGCCTTATCATTGGTGGGATACGAAAATGAAGGCAACTTAATGATTTAAAGGTTTGGTTTTGAACAAGACGTCATTTGGAATGGATCATGAATAGACAATCTTGTTAAAATTTAATCTTGGTTTGACCTTAGCTTGTCCTGGCTGTGGTCTAGAGTCTAGACGAAAGCTCTGTCCATCAGGCAACATTTTATTGCTTTAGGGTGTAATTAATTACATGTAGTTTAAAACCAAACTATACCTAAGAGCAAAGAAACCAAACAAATTGATTTTGCTCTAGGCAAGCACCCTAATAAGTGTGAAAGTGCCCCATGTTGACCCATGTTTTTGGCCATGCGGGAGAAAAACAGGAATCGTTACAGAACAGAAAAGAAAAGAAAGGACACCAAAGTCAGCTTCATTTAGACCCATAAACTCTTTATTTCTTTGAACCTCAAGGCCTCCACATCCCCGTTCATTACATTCAGTGTATATACATTTGGCCATGAGTGTGTACAGATATGTTCTGTTAGTGCATACACAGGAGGAAACTAACAACACATAAAGATTAGATTCAGATGAGGCAACAGTGTATGGTTGAGGACACACACACACACACACATACACACACACAAACTGGCAAATAGAGCATCCATCTGAATAGAGCTGGGTGAAGGTATAGCATCACACACACACAACCACACACACTAGAGAACGCTTGCCTGCATGAAGATGCTCTAACAGGCACAAGGACACGGAATAAAGAACAGAGCTTTCCGATCCTCTCCTCCTCCATCTCCACATCATCATCCATCATGTCTTCCTGCTGTTCAAACTCAGACGCTCCATCACAAAACAAATCCTTTGTTTCCTGTCTGTGATGATTATTTTACAATCCTGAACATGTCAGTCTCACACACACACACTTTTTCTTTTCTTTTTTTTTTTAACAGATTAGACTTTATGTAAAAATAACCTCCTGTTAGTATACATTCAGAACCCGTCGACGGTATAGGCCACTCGGATACAACTGCTGTACTTCCTCAAATAACGGCAAGACACTACAGGTAAAAATGAGCATTCGGGTCAAGTCAGTCGATTTTCGGGTCAAGTTATTTGATTTTTTTTGGTCGATGATATATTTATACGGTTCCCCATGTTAATGTAATAATACAACTCAACAAACTATTTTTTTTTCCTTCATATTGTGTAAATAACACTAGCGGGAGGGGTAGCACATTGAACCAGTGTGTTTCTGAAACTATTTTTCTTCTATAATCAGAACTTTAATGACAATTGTTGGATTTGTTGGATTGGAACAACTTTCACTAGAAAGAACGTCTTTAATGTAAAATAATCAGTTAAAATTGAACATCAATCGAAAACTACAAGGGACATTCAAGTCAAACCGGGACTTTTGATCGTGTAGAGTAATAGAACACAGTTATGAGATTAAAAACTACCTTTAATTTCTTTATATAATCCTACATTTATGTACTTATCCCAGCATTTCACTAGTGTTTTTACAGTATTAAAGTTTTCACAGTATGCCGAAGCCATGATCAAACTGAATGCCTCATGTCTGTAACACTGGCCTCCCAGGAACTCCTTTAATGGAGTGAGGTCAGGACTGTAAGGGGGATAACTCCAGGTGAGTTCCTGTAAAGGCGCAAGTGGTGTTGGGTAATGATTGTGTGTACGGTTCCTTTAGACACATGCGTCTCTTCCGCAACTTATCTGTTGATTTTCAAGTATCCAAAGTTCTACGCAGTGATGGTTCCCGGGTACGGCCGCAGTGAGTGGTGCTACAGGCACAACTTGCTTTCAATGAAGTCCAGCCTTCTTTAAAATGTTGGCATGGTTTAGTTTTACGATTTCATTTCATCACAAGTCTCGGTTTTGACATTTTTTTTTAAATTATTATTATTTTTTATTAGATAAAGAATAATTAATATCTACTATTTTATTCACCTGTAGTGTCTTGATGTAACAAAAATTACTCCATTTTAAATCGAACAATCGTCTCTTTTTAAAAATCAGATTAGACGATCAGACAAAAAAAACAAAAAAAACACCCATCTAGGAAATCCAGGACATGCATTCTTCCCTCCTTTTCATTGAGCCCATAAGAGTTACGGGAATTTGAGACACAAACCGTTGACAGGTCTGGCTGTACTACTAATCACACACACTCCAAAAAAAAAAAAAAAAACATAATTTCCAAGCTTCACAATGTGAGCAGATGTGAACAGTTTTCGAAATCTAAATGAATCTGACGAACTGTATGCTACTCAGAATGGTTCGTGATATGGGTTTAAAGGTTTACGAGTTTAATTAGCGACTTTCATCTCGGCTCTTCGTTATTTCCAAGGCCTGCAAGGCTACGCTTCCCTAGCAATAAAGATGATTAAATAAGGCCTTTTCATAAGCAGACTCGCCTGCTGAGAGCCTCACAATCAGGAAACAAAAGCACAAAGGAAAAAACGGGAGAAACCATTGCATATTCCGGGTTTTGGCCTGTACCACAATCAGGTATCGTGTTCTACGTAACAGACAGAAATCTGTAACAGGGCATGATGCTGAAAAGAAACAGATCAATGGCATATGCATGAGCACCATGGAATTTTTTGGGGGGAGTATGTGAGCCCCATTTTCTTTGTATACATAAAATCATATATTCAAACACACACACACACACACACACACACACACACACACACACAACTGAAAAAAGAGAAAACATAATAAAAGGGTCTCAGTCACCTTGTCTGGGAGTAAAAGACAGCTATAATATTAATCACTCCATAATAAATTACAGTCACAGAACATTCATTTAAAGCAGAATTTTTTTCGGGGGGAAAAAAAAGAAGAATAAAAAAAAATAAATCAGTTTAACACGTAGACTGATCATTTTTCCTCACCGTGCATCTACAGTATAAGGCATGAACCGACCCACAGGACGTCACTGGCATGGTGTACTAGTACACAGGAACATTTACATACAAAGGTTGTAAAACAAGTGGGTGAGCGCGAAAGCGAGACGAACCAACTTTTGATTGAGTTTAACCAACTCTTCGTAAAGCCAAGGTACAATCTGGTGGAAATTGATGAGAGGAAAAGGGAGCCGGATCGATATCTGCAATCTTATTGTACCTTATTGATTGGCTGATGGCTGGAATTAAATTGATTTTCTGAGGTAGACAATGCAGACATATTTCATTCTCCCTAGTCAAGAAAGTCTTAAGCTTTTTTTTTTTTTTTTTGGTAAGGGGGCAGGGATTGAGAATAAAGTGGCTTATTTTTTATGAAACATAATTTCTTTTCATGCTTCACTTGGCAAAACAAGTGCATTTAGTCTCGAATCGAATATGTAGTCTATTATCGGAACTATCTGTATTTTTGGCTCTGTTTAAATGAAGTAACTTGCACTAAGATCAGACCAGAAAGGAAACAAAGACATTCAGGGAATTTTTCACTTCCTAAATGTCGGTGATTTATGCAACTACATAAGTCCTTCATGATACAAACCTACATAAATAATGTGTGTGTGTGTGGATTTGGGCTTCCCTTGTGCCACTGGCCCCTTGGGGTGTGGCTCCACAGGATCCCTGGTTGTGGTGCCTGACACTAGGACGTTAATAGTGGCGGATCCTTTGAGTGATGTGGGCTGCGGGTTGGCTTTTCTGTGAAATTGCAATAGACGGCCTAGCCTTGGGTGCCCAATGGGGCATGGGTCAGAAATGTTGTTCGGTTCGCCTGGCAGCGGTGTT